>NW_023417359.1:15278-16426 GCF_002922805.2 Oryzias melastigma | reverse complement strand
GCTGAGCATGGGAGGGGCGGTCTGGATCTATGATTGACAGTGACGGTGAGGTCACTGTCAATCACAAGGGCCAGTTTAGTGAGGAAGCAAGCTCCGCCGCGCTCTACGTAGCAGAACGACCTTAGCGTTAGCATTGCGAAACGACCTCTGCCGCTCTAGGTGTCACCATTGAAGACTGAGCCCCGCCACTCTCAGCAGAGCAGAGCGACCTCCATCGGCAGCCCCCTCGGAGCGACCTCTGCTCCTCCTGGTGGAGTGACCTAATCCTAATTTTTCTTAAAGATATTTTTTCTCTAACGCCAGTTATTCAAGTTATAAACTGACCAATCAGATGCCTCACTAAAACCATGTGGCTCCCGCTGGCCCCGCCTTGAACGTTTGATTGACATAGTCCTCCATGCTGCTTTCAGTGGGAGGGGTGTTGACTTCAAACAAGCCAGAACAAGCTCACTCATGATTGGTTGACAGTACTTCCTCTAAAAACGTGACTCAGACCGACTCGGACTAATCGCTGTCGAAGGGTTGCAATCGTTTGCAATACGGCGGTAGACATACCAGGAAGTGACGACGAAGGTTCTGGCCTGATTTCGCGAGGGCCAAAGGTAATGCATTTCCTATGGGGGACCCCAACGCTTGCTATGTCCAGTTCTTATTAACTGTCTATGGGTACAAGTATTTATGCTAAAGGGATTTTTTTTTGTTGTTGTTTTGTTTTAACTGATATAAAATAGGAGCTATGGAGTACACTATTAGTATTTTTGTATTTTAACATTTCTTTTTTTGCTCTTTTTTTCCATTTCCGAGGAAAGAAACAGCTCTGTAAAAAAGTGCTGCTTTCTTGTTGTTATGCTGTGTTTTTATCTAAATACAGTATATCTCAAGTGTTTGCAAGCAGACATGGTTTCACCTGAAGGTTCAGTTTCTTTTTTTGCAAGACTTTATGACTACATTTTTTCAGACAGTTTGATAATTGGGGTTAAAAAAGAGTTCAGTAATGTCCATTTTTCTAACTATAATGCAATTTAATAAAACAATGGAAGTGCTGTTGTCTCTACCGTACTTTTTAAAGGTCATAAATGAACTTATAAAATCAGGATTTCCTTGTTAGTGAAACATCTCCACGGTTTATTTAATTTAAGATGGTACTA
>NW_023417359.1:4808-7643 GCF_002922805.2 Oryzias melastigma | reverse complement strand
ATTGAAGGGAAAAGAGGAGGAGAGAAGAAAAGAGTGGGAGGGGGATGAAAAAATGAAATACAAAGAGACAGGCACACAGACGAACGAGGCAAATCCCTCATAGCATGTTATGCATATGGGAGAAAAATGTGCAAAAGAGTGATCATTAACACTGTTAATAACTAGAAGAATTGCAAGTTGCCTGAGATAATGCTAGTGTGAATACTTTTTGCTGAAAGTTATCATTGAAAATGCTGAAGCTGTTTGCTAAAAATGGTGACGCAATTTACTTTAACTGCTGAAGGGATTTACTGAAAGTGTAATTCTATAAAACTATTAAAGAGCGCTGAAGTTGACTTAAATCTCTGAAAAAAATTGTTGTAAAATTGCGTAAAAATCTTTAAATCATTCCAATTTGCCAAAAATATTTAGTGTGTTGCTTAAATATGAGCTGAACTCCAGATTAGCCCCAAAAACTTTAGTAGATGCCAAGTCACCCCATAAAGCAAGCTAGCCTAAATCCCTCAGTAAAACTAAAATAGTCAAAAATGTTAGCCTGTTGCTAAAATAGAACCTAAACTCTAAAGTAGCCGATATAGGCCTCAGTAGATAACAAAATAAACAAAAACTTTAGCATGTTCCTCAAATATTACCTATACTTCAAATTAGCTTAAAAAAACTAATAAGATGCCAAATTAGCTAAATAAAAAGCTAGCTTGTTTCTTAAATACTAGCTAAACTCCAAAATAACCTAAACATCCCCAGTAAACTAAATTAATCAAAAACGTTAGCATGTTGCTCAAATAGAAGCTAAACCCTAAATTAGCCTATGAAAACCTCAGTAGATAACACGTTTAGCCAAAAACGTTAGCATGTTGCTAAAATATTAGCTAAACTCTAAATTAGCCTATAAAAACCTGTAACACAGTTAGCCAAAAACGTTAGCATGTTGCTAAAATAGAGGCTAAACTCTAAATTAGCCTATAAAAATTTCAGTAGATAACACGTTTAGCCAAAAACGTTAGCATGTTGCTAAAATATTAGATAAACTCTAAATTAGCCTATAAAAACCTATAAAACAGTTAGCCAAAAACGTTAGCATGTTGGTAAAATAGGAGCTAAACTTTAAATTAGCCTATAAAAAGCTTAGTAGATAAGAAATTAGACAAAAACGTTCGCATGTTTTTAAAATATTAGCAAACTCCAAATTAGCAGAAAAAAAAACTAATTAGATGTCAAATTAGCCAAAAAGCTAGCTTGTTGCTTAAACAGTCGCTAAATTCTAAATTAGCCAAAATGTTAGTCTGTTGCTAAAATAAAGCTAAACTCTAAATTAGCTTATAAAAACCTCAACACATAATGAATGAGTCAAAAACGTTAGCATGTTGCTAAAATATTAAGTAAACTCATTTTTTTAAAATAAGAAATAAAGGTGAAAACATAGCTTATTAAAATATTTAAGGGCTTGTTGCTAATCTACTTAAAATTGTAAAATTTGAAGACTTTCTCATTCATTTCCTTTGTGGCATATTTTGCTCAATATTTCAAAAACTATAGAATAAAAGCAGAAATGTCCTGAACGAGCTGAACGTTTTGATACCAACATTGCTGAAAGTGTGATTGAGTTTTTACGTGCTGAAAAACACACGGAAAGGAGCAGAAGGATCACTATAGTGTGAATGGTTACTTAGCATTCACACAATGAGCACAACCTTGTTCAAAAGCACAAATAGCACTTTACTCTGGCAGACATTATTAGCGAATGACAAAATGAAAAGCAGCATCTCAAACTGCAAAGGCAATAACGGCGAGGTTGAATTTCCTCTAGAACATTGTCTTTTTCTGATTTCAAATTAAAGTAGCGTTTCTGCATATTTTTGCTTACAGCCTGTTTCTAAAAATACATATGGATAAAGAAATTATGTACACAAGCAAGAGAGTTACCAGAAGAAAGTTTGTTTGAATTAAGAAAGGAATGGAAAGACTTACAGTGTGAGAAATGGGAGGCGAGCTTTGCCTGATAATTGCAGGATTTAACCATTAAGCAGGCCATTTAGTCGGTCTTTATCTCCCTCTTAAAGCCTTCAGCCAATCCCATACAGTGGAGATAAATATGTCCATCTCCTCTGCACTGCTAATATGCCAGCACCTTCCTTTGGGTAAATATCTCTTTGTTTTTAAAGGTCATGTCCCAAATACCGATTCATAGCTCATGCAAGAGGGCAGATGTTCTTGAATGAGAGGTCATTTAAACAAAGCAATATCCATCCACACGCAGTTTCTCTTATCTGTAATCTCCCAGCCATCCATGCTGTGTGTCTGTTATTTACTCTTTTTTGTGTGGATCAGCAGGAAGCAGCAGGTTATGGTTGGATTTCAGATTTTTTTTTCTCACTATGATATGCAAACACTTTATCCTTTGTTTGGTCTCTGGGGGAACATCTCAAATGGCTGAATTTTCTCATTATGCGTGTCCTGTGAAAATATGTTTTCCGCACATTGAAATCCACAATTCAAAGGTAGCAATTCCGAAGAGAGGTAAACATTTGTCACACTCTAATTGTCTCTGGACAAAAAAACACATTGAGATGTTGCAGAAAAGAGTGACAGAACTTCACTTAAATGCTCCCTTCAGAGTTAATTGTGGTTTTACCTCAGTCAGCTCGTTTTTGTGTAGAATTTGGCCTTTTTTCTGCCTTGCTGTTTCAATAAACCGCTTGCGTGCAGTTTCAGTGTTGAGTCTCGTTGAGCTGTGGTCCCCAGGCTTTTTCAGGCCACAGATTGGTTCCAACGTCCACATTAGTCTGGCACAAAGCTGAAGTGGACATCAGTGATGCTTTTTTTTTTTTTTTTGTT
>NW_023417359.1:0-3888 GCF_002922805.2 Oryzias melastigma | reverse complement strand
CTTTTCTCATTTTAGACAGAGCCATTGTTCACGCACATTCCAGATAACTTTACGTCCCAACTACGTAAACATTAGAACACCGCTTTGAACTTTTGCCGGTTGAAGGACCCCGGTCTGAACGTAGCTGTCCTCGCGCGCGCCTGTTCAAAAAAAAGATGAATGAAAAATCGTACTTTATTAAAAATGTTTGGGGGTCCGGATAAAAGGGTCCCGGGGTCCGGACCCGGACCGCGGTCCGCCAGTTGGGGACCCCTGACCTATAACTTCCAAGGTTGGAGTAAACTGTAACATTGTCCGACTTTTAACGTGCGATGAAAAAATAATAATAATAATCCTAAATCCACAGTTTGAGCAACTTTCTTAGCAGTTTCCTTGTAACATTAGACAGTCAGTTGCATTACGGATGTCCCGATCCGATCACATGATCATATTTAATTTAATCTTATTATGATAAGCGCTTTATATTTCAAGCTTATTATTCGGGATAAATATTTCACTAGATGTCATGAACGGATTACGACGTGTTATTGCAGAAAACAGCAACAGTTCATGCCGGAGGCTCATGGTGCATTCACATCGGACGCGACAGCCACCAAAGTTGTTCTAGACTTCATGGAAAACATGGATGATGTTAAGCGAGTAGCTCAGTGATCTCTGTGACGGGCTGGCGATCTATCCAGGGTGTATCCCACCAACAGTAACTGGGACCGTTTCCAGGAACTTAGCGATAGATAATGGACGAAAGTTCAGGACGAAAGTCCTCGTATCGAGCCGCCATCTTGAATATTTATTACTGTAGTCACTGAAAACATCACATGCAAAAAGCTGAGTCCCTGATTGGTGGTCACCACGCCTTGCCGACGCCCAAATAGAGCCGCATCTTTACATTGACTTACATTGAAACTTGAGGGCTCACCCCGGGATCACACGGATAAGTTACATTAAGGTGATTTATTAATTCTGGATCATTTTGAAAAAAAATGTCAGCTCTGTGATCACTGCTATATTTAAAAGAAAATATATATTTTTTTCTCTAAAGGATCTCAAATAAACAGCTGGAAAATCTGATTGTCATGTGTCAATCAAAATGCTACCCCAATATACAAAGCTACTTTAAACTAAAAAAAATACTTATAAGAAGCTTAAAAACATTTTTTTTTGCTATGCAACAAATCTTTCATAGAATATTCCACCATAGTGTTTTTGTGTAACAGATATAATACTTTTTTTTACATTTGCGTTTCTCAAGGATGAAGTTCAAGTATAATCCTCACAAAGTATTTTTGACCTTCAACACATAAAGCTCTACCTGTCACATTTATTTGCCTTTTTTCTGCTTTTTAAAACACGTCTAACAGCATTGACTGTTTTTTGTTTCAAGCATTATTTTACCCTTTTGTTTTCTTTTGGTGCAAAACAACTCCTTCAGAAATCAAATCTCTTCAACTACATGCTAGAGATTTTACCTAAAGGGGCTCCAAGAAAAACAGGTTGAGATTTATTTATTTTATATTTAGGAAGAACAAAAGCCAAAAGAAAGAGAATGTGTGTGTGTGAGGATATCGGTGACTAGTTTAAAGTAGGATGTATCCTCACTATAATGCATTTTTATTAAAGAAAATTGCATCAGAACAAATTGATGTAAAGAAATGGCAAGAAAGCACGATTCACATTTTCCTTCAATGAATGCGACAGAATGGGAGTTTAAAGCCTCACTTAAAATGACCCCACGCCTCGACATTTATCATGCTTTTCGATAAAATGTCTCTAGAGATGACAAATATGGTAAATAAGAGGAAAAAAATGATGGCAATAATCTGCAAGCCTGTGTGAAATGTCAGTTAGTTTTAAGTAAAGCAACTGATACACAATAGTTGCGAGATGGTTGACAGACAAACTGACAGCTGAATGTCTAAGCTTCTTTCCACAAGCCTACTTTCATTGTGCCATTCTAGATATTGTTCAGCTTGTTCTACTAAACCCTTGGGCACAACTGTCCTTAAATGGTCCAACCTTCACAAAATATCAAGGTTGTAGATCGCTCCGTGAGCCTTTAGAGCAAAAATGTTTGTGCACATTTTTTCTTCAGGTAACAGGTTCTAGGTTCTGATTATGATAGCTTTGTGTCTCGCTAGCTTAAATCTTCACCGCTGCTACATAAAAATGTCAAGAATATTGTTAATGTCCAGGCAGATGGTTTTTATCCAGATGTCAGCTCAGACGAGGAAGTGAAGATCTTCATGGACTGAACTTCTTCCAAAATCCTGATTCTTTCTCCTTCCAGTTCACCAAAGACTCTTTTAGCTAATTCTCTAATGTTTATTGACGTTGCTGTGATCAATACATTCAATCATTGGTTTCTCAGAGTTCTGGATGAAATAATGAAATCTAACATCAAAATTCTCTTTCATTGATTTACAATCCTTTATAACTGCTGTCAAATGAGCCGCCGTTCACATTTCCGTGGTCACATCAAGAAGCTCCCAGAGATTTTCCAGCGTTCTCAGTCCTGCTGTATTGTATGAAAAAAATCCAGTGATGCTGATTTGACCACAGAAATGTGAACGGCGGCTCATTTGACTGCAGTCAATGTGAAGATACCATCTTCTCTTCTCTAGAACCTGAACTAGACACGCTAGGAACAGATGAGGGTTTAGTGCATGTGCAGCAGAGCTGTTGTGACATAAAGAAGATAATTCATTCAAACAGAGTCTGTCTGTGACAGTTTGATTGACAGATTTAAAAGGAGAAATACTCAGAAAATGCAAAAACTAAATGATTTCTCATAAAACATTTTCCCTTTCATTAGAAAAACACCACATATACATGTTAAAAAAAAACAAAAAATATTTTAATTTTCATTGGAGGGGGATTTTAAGGTGACTGAACTTGCCTCAAGACACAGTGCTGCATTTAAGATGCCGGCGCTCTTCTGTACGACCCTCCATGGACCTGAACAACCCAAAAACCTGCAGTACCCACTCAAGTCAACCTCCTGCACGGGTGCAGGTGAAAAGGACTTTAGCAGCTCTAGACCTGAATTCACTTCAGTACAACAACTAATTTTATATCTGTTAGTAAAAGTACATTTAAAAATACTGCAGACATCCTCATTTTATTTGAAACTGGAGTTTTATTTGTGAGACAAAATATAATCGATTATTTTGTTCGGCCTCTTTTTTTCCAAAATATGAGTTCCAAAACATTCATGAAACTGTTGGGAGACAAAACTTTGACGTTCATAAACTGTCAAATATGTTCTTATTTATTAATGTAATGAGGGTGAGAGATAAGTTCTGCCTCCTCCTTCCAATAAAAAAACAAAAACAGGAACATATTAGTACATACAGGAAGTTATGGACAGGATTAAAACGATGTAAATTTATATTTTTCCTCCACTTTAGTTGAATAAAACACTTTAACCTGCAGCTTTATTCATGCACTGCATCAGTTTCCCTCAATGATGGCAAAGACAAAGTAATTGGAAGTAGAGGCTTTTACCTCACGTCTGTATCAGAGCGTGGCACTGTTGCAACTTTTTGTCTTTATTGCTTTTTTCTCTGGTCATCAACCGCATACATTTGCACATTGAGATGTATACGGGAAATAAGACCGGGGGCCTTGGGAGTGGGAAAAAGGGAGATGATACCACTATAGCATCATCTAAACCGGTCTGTCGCTACATGTGGACAAACTGTGTGGGGATGATGGGGGACAAAGGAGGCAATTAGTTGAACAGAGCACTCGTAATACACTCTCAAGGGGCCAGTAAGTCAGGGAGCTCAATGCTGCAGCCAGGTTCTCCGAGCAATTAAGAAAGCGAGGGGAGTCGGAGTGGCTTAGCCTGATGCTCTGCAGCTTTGTACTGATGTTAAGAAGAGATCGAGG
>NW_023417358.1:36617-37647 GCF_002922805.2 Oryzias melastigma | reverse complement strand
TAGGCTCCGGCACCCCCGCGACCCCGAAAGGGACGAAGCGGACAAGAAAATGGATGGATGGATTACTTATGTCAAAAATCTGTCAATTACTTCTGTCAAAAATCTGTCATAATTAATCCCGTCAAAAATCTGTCAATTACTTCAGTCAAAAATTTGTCATAATTACTTGTGTCAAAAATCTGTCACAATTTTTAATGCCAAAAATCTGTCAAATACACCCATCAAAAAATCTGTCATAACTACTATCATCAAAAATCTGTCATAATTATTTTTTGTAAAAAAATCTGTCATAATTACTTCTGTCAAAAATCAGTCACAATTATAAATACCAAAAATCTGTCAACTACTCCCATCAAAAAATCTGTCATAATTACTACTATAAAAAATCTCATAATTATAAATGCCAAAAATCTGTCAACTACTCCCATAAAAAAATCTGTCATAACTACTATTATAAAAAATCTGTCATAATTATTAATGCCAAAAATCTGTCAACTACTCCTATCAAAAAATCTGTCATAAATAATTTTGTCAAAAATCTGTCATAACTAGTTTTGCAAAATATCGATTATAGTTACTTCTGTCAAAAATCTGTCATAATTGCATTGATCAAAAATCTGTCATAATTACTTCTTTTCAAAAATCTGACACATTTACTAATTTTTCACAAGTACTCCCATTAAAAATCTGTCATAATTACTTCTTTTCAAAAATCTGACACATTTACTAATTTTTCACAAGTACTCCCATTAAAAATCTGCCAGAATTACTTCTGTAAAAAATCTGTCATAATTCTGACAAAAATCTGTCATAATTACTTCAGTCAAAAATCTGCTAGAATTACTTCTGTGAAAAACTGTCATAATTGCTTTTGTCAAAAGTATTTTATAGTTACTCATGAAAACCTTTGTGATCATTTTAAAAACTATTTTCTTCTAATCACAGCAGCATATTTAGGCATTTGAGACAATCCCAAGGTGCAATCCTCCATTTATAGAATTCTTGTGATCCAGCCATCATTTGCCAACCT
>NW_023417358.1:35016-35918 GCF_002922805.2 Oryzias melastigma | reverse complement strand
CGGATTGCACGGGGGTGTGGCTCAAACGACTGACCAATGCTTTGTTAAAGGGCAGAGCACATAAACACGTTTGAGGAACAAATGCTAAATAACAATTTGTATGCATTACGTACACAAAACACCTAAACAGAAGAAATGAATTGAGGTTTACGAATGTAAATAATGAAAAACTTGAAGTGAAACATGTTATCTACTAAAAGACAAACAGTAAAAAGGGACAAAACATGCAATTTAAAAACAACTTTTTTAGATATTTATTGTAAGAAATTCTAAGTATCTTTGTCCATATTTGTCATGGTGCAGCTTAGAAAAAATTATTTACAAAATTGTGAATCTTTTCTTTTAAGGAATATTAGACGGCATACCCCAAATCAAAAAAGTAAGTTAAAGCTTGAGTACAAATATTTCAAAAGGAAATTTAACATTTGGGTTTTATGAAAAGACTTTGGTTGATTTCCTTTTGCTATTTGCTATTCACAATAAATAGAAACATTATTTGACCAGATTTTTAAACTATGATATGAAATTGTTATTTTGTTCATTGAGCCACTGATTAAATTAGTAGTTTTTAAAGAGGGTGTATTCATTTATGCTGAGCACTGAATGTCACACAAGACAAAACACAGACTGGTACTGCTTCAACAAGAAATTACGTACAGATTTTTCAAATAAGTGTAGCCAGGAAGTACATAATTGTTAATTAAATTAAATATTGGAAGATTGTGGACTGTAGATTTTAGTTTTAAAGTGTGACCTTGTAAATTTGACTAGAACACATTTAGATAAGTCCTTAATGTGTTTCAAGATTTATAGCAAACGACTAAATGTTTTTCTTTAGTTTTTAGCTAATTCTAATTCTAATTCTTGACTGTTTTGTCACATGATTGTGAGTAAAAAAAAAA
>NW_023417358.1:15165-16609 GCF_002922805.2 Oryzias melastigma | reverse complement strand
TTGAGAAATATTCATCCTCAACGCTAGCGGTAGTTTTAGTTCTACACATAAAGAAGTTAAATTCCAACATAAAAACCTACTAAATTCGTTCAGACAGTCCGTAATGTGAAACAGGTTCGCCCGTGAGCACAGTGTGTACTCATAAATAAGTAATACAGCCTATTTTTAAGGGAAATTGAATTTTCGCGTGGGCACAAGCATGTTGTCGCGAGGTTAATACGTAGGGATTGCAATGCATCATGGGAGTCTGAGTAAAATTCAACTTCGGCGTGTATCACTAGTTACCGTCAATATTTTTACATTAAAACGGGACAATTATTATTTGGGGTAATCTTTGTGCCTTTTCAAATGTTGTTTTTGTCATTTTTTGCTTAAAATATTATACTTTAATTATACGTTATGGCTTTAAACACAAAAACTCCAGTTTTACCCGTTATAAATGGTATAGCCCATCTTTCCTTTTTCGCTTTACCATGGACAAGCCAAATTATTTGAGTGCTGCGGTAAACTTTGTAGAGAGAAATTGTTTTAAAATTATAAAATTTTATATTTGAAATAATAAATATGGTATAAAAATAAAGAAGCGTCTTAGTGGGGGAGTTCTGGGTGCAAACCATAGACTGTAAAAATTAAAATTACAATTATTTTATATACAGTCTATGGTGCAAACACGGAAGCAGAAAGAGCAGCCCAGTCTCTGTGAGAATAAAATTACAATAAAAAAATAAATAAAAAAAAACATTAATTTCATAGTACCGTGACGTATACTTCGAAATTATCAATTTATTACTGATCTGGCGTTTATTTTTTATTTATTTTTTTTTTTGTTTGTTTTGTTTTGTTTTACTGAAATGACCATAAAAGAAAACTTCGATATTTAATCAAACGTATTAAAATATCGTTGATTTAACTTCCTATATCGTCAATATAATTTTCCACATCGCGCATTTTCCATTTGAAGCTAATTTATTGCAGCTGAACATTCATATTTCTAAATTAATGTTGAAAAAAATTGTTTATGAATTGCGGGCTTACGTACGTAAAGGACGGCGGGAGGGGGGCACCAAGCACGCGATAGGGGGTGTTAAATCACCGGAGCATGTAAAGCTGATGGTGTAAGGCATTGGTTCACTCTGAAAGCTTTTACTTTATCAGGCGAGTGTGAAGGAGACTGCCAAAGCAGCCGGAGTGCAGCGCAGGGATCCAAGATTTACCTCCAATGCTGGAATAAACTGACTCACACAGAGATGCTGATTTGATGCACATCCTTACTTTGATGTGAAGCTGATCACTTAAGTCCCAGGACACAGAGGTATGGGCTTTACTTTTCACTTCTTGATTTATATTAATTTGTGCTTGAAATAACACAAACCATTTCTGTACAGAACAATCAGTACCCTTCCAACCAGCTATTGTCCTGTTGTGATGATAGGCATTCTGAAAA
>NW_023417358.1:11141-14199 GCF_002922805.2 Oryzias melastigma | reverse complement strand
AGCTGACATCCAGATCAAAACAGTATTGCTGGAGATTTTCATGTAGCAGCGGTGAAGATTTACACTAGCGAGACACAGAGCTATGATAATCAGACGGGGTGGATCAGGGGCGGGGCTACTCAGCTCAGCTCCAAAAGCCACGCCCCTTCAGAGGAGATTTTGGAAACAGGCTTCAGATCAACATGAAAAATGGCTTTTTAATACATTTAGGTTGTGGGATTTTGTTTAAAAACTCCAAAATCATAATTAAAGCACTACTGGGGGCATTTTTTTTAATAAATAAATTGTCATAGGGGGACTTTAAGTCAATGTACATATGCTATCTGAGGTCTTGCGGTGCAATTTGGGCATCTGGTGTGGCGAGGTTGACGGGGTGCATCAACCAATCAGGGACTCAGCTTTTGGTACGTTACGTTTTAAAGGCTAGAAACACATCCAATATGGCCGCTCAAAGCGGGGATGTAACTTTCAATCTTGTTTGCTGCACATAAAAAACAGACTTTCAGGATTCTTGTTACTCTTTTCTAAAAACATATTTTTGTTCATCATTTTACAAAGAAGCCCTCCAAGGTTTTTTGCCTCTACGGCTTTTATCGCAGCTAACTCAAGTTGTCAAACTAGAGGAAGAAGAACAAAGCCTTAGCTTTAGTTACTAAAAAATACTTTTGTCTTCTTGAAAACTGGTCACAAGCCTTTATTTCTGACATGTAACTTTAAGGATTGCTGCTCTCATGCTCTATCTACCTAATTTCTAAACCATAGTCTTATGCCTTGCAGTTTCTGTCTCTAAAAGCTATTAGAGAAATATAATTTCAACATCTGAAGTGATTATTCTCTCTGTGGAGCTTAGATGTGAAGAGGGCTGAGTCATCTAACTGTGTGTTTGTGCTATTTTTTGATGGACCTTTCTGCCTAATGGAGACACGTAATATCTAAAAAAAATGTTATCAGCCTAAATTGCCTTCTTTTTCTTATGTCAAGAAGTAAAGCAGTGTTTGTATTTCTGTGGCGCTGAACAAGGTAGAGAAACGACATGTGTATGCATTCCCCTGCATATTTAGATGTGGATTCTGCACTGAGTTCATTGTTCCGTCTACAGCCAGGCGACACCACCCATGCATAATCTGTTTGGGAGGCAGAAAGATGTTCTGTAAGCAGTGTTTGGATCAGGATGATCTCAGCATCCCTAACCCAATAGGACACTAGGGTATTCACAAGAGACGCACCCGAGAGGAAAATGTACATATATACGGTGTATATATGTATATATATATATATATATATATATATATATATAAATTCACCCTTTTGTCCAGTTGTCCGAATTTGTAATATTGAAATCCAGTGCCCTAAAAATCTTCTTGAAGTCTTTGTATAAATGAGCAATATTGATTGTATTGGAGAACAAGGAAGAGCAAAAATGACATCACCCACAAAATGAATTATATTCAGTCGCTATATTTTTACAATAAGCACGTCACCATGTTGGGGCCAGGTGTCGTCTATTAGTAGTACGTGGTTAAAGTTGATCCGAGTCATTGTTTCTTTAGAAATTACTCTTGGCGATCTGGAGTTAGCCTTTAGGAAGTCAACATCGGACGTCAATGGACGTTCAACATGAGACCACATACTTTTATTGAGGCATCTGATTGATCAGTTTATAACTTGCACTAAAGAAACAATATGAAAACAAAATAGGATTTCGATGAATATGCTATAAAAAAAGATAGCAGTTATTAGTGGTTACTCTGATAAATACAAGGACTGTGTATTTATGTGTTTATTTTTCTAAAGAAGTCTATAGGATTCTGGTATCTTGGAGCCAGTGGGTACTTCCTGTTTGGAATCCAAAGGGGGAAGTGTCACTCAGTCCAGTTCTCACATTCAGTAAATGGTTTGTATTGATGCTCTCTAGATTAGCTAATATATACCAGAATGCACTGTATTTAAACAATTTTTCATTTGAAAAAAAAAGTATTCATCTGAACACAGCAGATTCATAAATAGTTTTCGTAACATTATCATATTTATTAAGTTTCTACTTTGGTAAATCTGTTACATCATATTTTCTGAAGAAACAATTGCATGTGTCTGGATTTCATAAAAATCCAGAGCACTGGATAGTCCCATACTGTATAGTCTTTTAAGAGTCTTAAGAGCATTTAATACTTTTAAGAGTAGTGAGGGAATTATGACATCCTGTAAATTGATTAAATACTACCAAAAGTGCTTTATTTTTTTTACTTGAAACTCATCTGAACCTTGGTAGTCATTCCAATATGTCACAGTTGTTCAAACAAGGTGATGTTTGAATGTTGGGAAATCCATATTAATAGTTTGTTATCAGTCCTTCATCAGAGTGTGTATTTGGCAAATTGAAGTCAAAACCTGACAAATGATAGCTGAAAATTCAAAAATCTTATACACATGATGTACATGTGTATTAAGATACAAAGCAGCTTTGTGCTTTAAATTATATGACTTTTTAGTCACCCAGTAATAGAAAGCTTGAGTAATTAGCATTCACTTCAGGCAACTTTTCCATTTGGCCTCTAATTTATCTCCTTTAGCTTTGAGTAGAAAATTAATGAATAAATTACTGATAGTGCTACAGACACATAAGCATTATGTAAATGTAAATTAACAAGTAATATTGTTTTTCTTGTTTGTTTAATCACACGGATAAGCCTGTAGGTATTCTGTCTCCACATCACAATGATCAAAAAGCTAGATCGTATGTTAGAGTATGCATGGTAGATTTTTTTCTTACATTTCTTTGAATAGGGCTTAATTTTTGACAAAGAGACAAATAGTAGATATTTACTGCAGTTTGTGCATCAATTCCCTGATTTTTTTTAAATAGACACTAGGCTCAGTAGTTTAGTTACAGCTCCTGATAACTACACACACTTCTGTTGCCACACTAATCAAAGATTAAACATTTAGTTTGGGTGGGCTGTCACTCTCCATAGCCAAATTAGCTTCAGCTTTTTCCAAAACATATGCCATCTACACTGAAAAAAAGGATTTCTAGAGTCTTTGAATTTACTCGAATTAA
>NW_023417358.1:1960-5603 GCF_002922805.2 Oryzias melastigma | reverse complement strand
GAGCATATTCTGTTGTAACTGCACCATAAATTTTCCAAGACTCTGCAAAACCAGGTCATCTAAAGTGTCTGCAGTGCTTCCAAGAACCTTGAAGTTTCTCTGCAGGTTTAAAGAACCAGAATCATCACAAGAGGAGAACCAAGGTGGAACTCTGAATGTGCAAACCGGCCGACTTGGCCACTTTCAATGAAAAGTCCATACAAAGGCACGTAAACCAGAATTTCAAGTTGTGATCATGTGTCGTTACGCAAGTTTTAATGTCTGGGCGCAAACTCTAAATAAAAATTGGACATTTATTGATTGAAAGTTCAACTGGTTGAACTTCTTGACACCGAAGCCTCGTTTCCGCTGAGAAGTCCGGTACGGTCCAGTTCGATCTGGTATTTTGAGTGTTTCCGTTGTAAAATGACCCATTAAACCATTCCGACCCGTACCTCTTGAGTGCCCACATCGATTGTAGGTCCATAGAAA
Organism: Oryzias melastigma; assembly: GCF_002922805.2. Lineage (NCBI taxonomy): Eukaryota > Metazoa > Chordata > Actinopteri > Beloniformes > Adrianichthyidae > Oryzias > Oryzias melastigma. The sequence continues at coordinate 5,132 of NW_023417358.1, read as the reverse complement.
AACAGAACACTGTTTGGGGCGGAGCCACCCATTGATTGGCAGAAAGAGATGACGACATTAGAAAGAGCTAAACTAGCATTTCTGTTTTCCTCTTTACTCGTTATTCTATTCTTCTTAGTCGTCTGCGATATTCTTTCAAACAACATTAAATTCCTGTTATACACGATGTTCAAAAAGTAAAGCAAGAACAAGACGAGCTGCTGGATGACCTTCATTGTTGTTGCTTTACTAGTCGTAGCGCTACAATGATGCAATGACACGCCTGACCAGAATTTTATGACACCAGGACAGTCATTTATAGTAATACAGCTGTGAAAACTAAAAGCCTGGAGCAAGATTTGCACTTATGTGACTTTTTGCTCCGACCCTATACCTATTACAGATGACTGACGAGTGCTAGTAAACAGTAAATAAACAACAACAGGAAGAGTCTTCTCCCTGCCACTTCCTGCTGGTCTGGTGTTTCTCTGGTGTGAGCACCACCAGCTGAATACACTTTCATGGAACTGGCCAGTGTGAATGTAGCATGAAGGTATTCACACAGTCTGGCATTTATACGTCCACTTTCAATAAAAAGTTTATGTAAATGCACGTCAACCTGAGTTTGAGGCTTCTGCGTTCAGAACTTTTGGCTTCATGTGTCGCTATGCAAGTTTTTAAATTTTATCGCGGGCTCTACGATTGAAACGGGGATTCATTGATCGCCCTGAAGAAATTCAACCGGTTGAACTTTTTGACAGTAAATTACAATGATGCTTTGACCAATCGGATTTGGTAGTCACGTGATGTACAGATGATCACGAAGGAGACATTAATATTTGCCTATTACTGCCCGGCCTGAATTCTATGGCCCGATCCAAATACTAGCCCTCTCCCTTCATTTATCCCTCCGTGTCTGCTCCAAAAGGAGGGAGATGAAAAAATAGTGTCTAATATGTCGGACGTGACTTTTGTTCGATGGCGTTATCAATATCGTTGTTTGCTGCTACTTGCTCGTCCGGTGTGTGAATGTGTGTTTATGAAACTGCTCGTTCTTGAACAAGCCACTCGTGGACGGTGTGTAGGTTCCTTCAGGAGGCTAAAGCAGTAACAGAGACAATAAAGATTCTCTGTGTGGACAGAGTGAAAATTGAAGGAAGGGAAAACAGACTTAAGAAGGAAACTGATGGAAAACAGCACTTTCTCCTCTGATATTGAATAATAGTGTCTGGGGATGATGTATGAGATGCTGAGTAAAGCAGCAGCTCAGAAACAGCTGCCACTTTTCACTGAGTTTCATCCATCCTTCCATTTTCTGAACCTTCTTCACCTCTTTTGGGGACACAGGGCTGCTAGAGCCAACCCAGGTACACCCCAAACAGGTTGTCAATATGTAGCAGGGCCACACACTTCACATACACCAAGGTGCAATCTAAAAATCAATCTGTGAAACATGTGTTTGGACTACGGGAGGAAGCAAAACTCCACACAGACAGGACCCAGCTGGGATTTAAAGCAGGGCCTTCTACACCTCCATACAGCCTTCAATGACAGTCAGGGTTTATAAACGACAATTTTAGATGCAAAGAGCAGATTCTGTCTAAAAAGTGCCACAATGACTATTAACATCCAAAATGCAAAAAAAAAAAAAAAAAGTTCCAGAAATTGTGTATTAGTTTCTTTCTAAGTCATTTAGCCATTTTAGACCAAGCTAAGTGCAAAAGAGTTGATCTACCCAATTTTTACTCAAAGTCAGAACAGAAATGGCAAGAGTTGCAATTTAAACAATGAAGTACATACCTTTATGCACAACAATTTCAGTGCATATTTGTTAAATACAGCACTAATGATGAAATTATTTAACCCTTTAACTACCAAAAAAACAAACAAACAAACAAACAAACAAAGAAATCAGCAAAAAAAATGTATATGTTTCTGTTGCTTATTGCCTTGGTACAGAGCCCCTAAAGATCAAATAAAAAATAAATTAATTAATAAAGTAAAAGAAAGTTTTTGCCTATAAATACATACACAGTTTATCTAGACTTTTTTGTTTTTGTTTTACTTCAATTTTAAGAAAAAAAAAAAGAAATGGTTAGTAACTGGTGTGCACCCGATAGTAACTAAAATAAAAATGTTTTTCTAAAAATTTGAAGAAAAAAATACTAATGAAAATACTATCTGTTGCACATCAGTTAGTGACTAGATTCTTTTTAGTTCAATTTTTAGGGAAAAACATTTTTTCTTCTATTTCACTTTAGGGGCTCCGTACTTTGGGGAGTAGTACACACAGTCAATATTTTTAAAAACACGTTTTCTAAATTTTCTAATTTATCTATGCTGTGCTAAAACTTAATTGTAGTTTTGATAATTATTAATTTTTTACTTAGATTAAACTTGTAAGGGTTTAATTGCATCCTTGGGGGGATAAGAGACAGAAGTCCAACATGGCATATCCACTCAGCAGGTTCCTCTTCACTCCATCTTGATGTTCCATCAATCCAGTAATCCTAAACTCCTCAAAAACAACTCCACAGCAAGAATAAAAAAATATGCAGCAGGCCAAATAACAACAAAAAAAAAATGAAAGGGAGAGCAAAGACTCATAGAAATCTAACCTGCAGGAATCCAGACTGAAAACCACATCGACCTCTAAAGCAGAACAGACGAACTGAAACAGTGAGACGCTGGATTACAGGAAGCTGGGCCAAAAGACTCATCATCAGGCTGAGAACAAGACAGTAAATGTTCATTATTATCTCAAAGGTTTATATGTGACAGTTTGATTACATGAAGCGTTCAAAGTCTTGTGATCTTATTTCCATCAACTCTCCATCAAGTTCCATGTCATCTAAGATTTGCTGATATAAATATTGTATAGTGTTCCATACATTGATTTCACACAAACTGCATCTCTCCCAGCCCTGTAACCCACTGGTGACCCATTCAGGGTGTACCCCACCTTCAACCAACATTAGCTGGGATAGGCTCCAGCAACCCAGCGACCCTAAAAGGGATTAAGCAGGTTGTGCAGATGGATGAAGGAATGTTTCAGTGCAGGAGATTGTTGCTTTAGATCAGGGGTGTCAAACTCATTTCGGTTTCAGGAGCCACATTCAACCGATCTCAATTGGGCCGGACCAGTAACATAATAGCAAAACTTTCTATAGTCAACTTGTTATTTGTAGCTTTG
>NW_023417358.1:0-814 GCF_002922805.2 Oryzias melastigma | reverse complement strand
AGCTTAAAAATAGTTCAAATTAGTTTTGTCGAGAATCCTATTCAGCATTTCATTTGTCATTCTAAGACAGTCCTCTGACCTCCAATTTAAGAACATTTACAGAGTTTCTATCTCCTTCTTCACAAAATGTAGTTTAATTATTGGCAGAAATGGAATTTCTTCACAACAAAACAAAAATGGTGAGAGAATTGTGGTTGCCAGCCTTTAACACTAAATGTAAGGTTAAAATGTGTCATGTTTTTTGTGTGATGGTTCATATCTGATGTTCTGGTTTGACGCTTGTGTGTTTGCACATTTGATGGATGGAAACTTTTCTCCTTCTCATGGATTTAAGCTCAACTCGTTGATGTGATCCTGGAGGCGAAATTACTTAGAATTGTGGGAAAGGAAGAGCCTTTAATTCTAAAACTTTTGTTTGATGTAATAATAAATAGAATTTATTTATGTATTTTCACCCATTATTAGGGAAATTCACATACCAAGAATCAGAAATTCTTTAAATATTATAAAAATATGACGAAACAGATCCCTTTTTTTAAAGGAGTCATAGAAAAGTGTATTAATATGCATCATTTCATTAAACAAATTAAACTTTAATAGAATAAATAGGTTTGCTCTCCAACTTAGCTGTTTTGGTTTTTGCTGCCCTAAAAACAGATTTGTGGGCGCAGTCGAAAGCAGAAATTGAGTTTTTACCACTGAGAACTTTTTCCTTATTTCAATTTAACTTTGCATGCCCGCCAGCTCGCTTCACTCTTTCTCTCCCCTGTTTCCCTCTGGGTCTCTCTCCCTCTTTTCCTTGCCATTGGATTTG
>NW_023417357.1:15183-16453 GCF_002922805.2 Oryzias melastigma | reverse complement strand
AACCACCAAGAGTTAAGACAGTTCTGAAGGTAAAAGAAGTCCAGCCCGGTACTAGGCAGATTTAATAAAGTGTTCACCTTGTGTATACATTTGTTCCTAATTATAAAACAACATTAGGTTATGTGTTGGTCATTTTTTTTTAACAAACTTTATTGCACATTTTTTCAATTTACAGAGATTCACGATGAATTATGCAATAAAGGGAACATTTCAATGCAAGAAAAAAAAAACAACAACAAAGAATATGAGTAACCCAGGGGATTATTTTTCACATAAAAATATTGAATCTTTCACATACAGACAAGATTTTGATTGCTTTTTTGCTTCTCAGAGTTTTGGATACTAATAATATACAAATTGAAATCAGAAAAAAATACAATGAAACGTGTTTTTTTTCCAGAGAATTTAAATGTTTCAATATTATATTTGGCCAAAATGAGCAAGAGATTTATTCAGAACAGACCAGAATCGTTTTGCATATTCTTTGATATATGACCCAACAAGACATCTTTCCAGAGCAAAACAAGCTTTGATTTTGTCACGAATTAAATCACAAATTTTCTGCCAGAACACTTTAACTTGAGGCCAACACCAAAAAAGATGGGCAACTATTTCAGGGGAATTACAGCAAAAACTACAAAATGTATCAGTGTTCAATCTAAATCTGCCTTGAATGAAAATGGCTTCTCAAGGTTACGTGTTGGTCAGAAGACCTGTAAAAATGTTTGCAAACCTGAGCAAAAGTATTTACATGACTTCCAATATATTGCATTTTTCTGAGTGTCATGGGTCTCTAGGTAAAGTCATACATGTCTCAGGAATTATTGGAACAAAGACCAAGTCTCCAGTATTATTATTTGTTTTTTAGGATTTTTGTGTTCTCAAATTCCTAATTTTCCAGACATTTTCAGTCATTTTTTTTAGGATCATCCTTTGCTTATATTTTCCATTTTCTTTCATTTACCAACGTTGAAAATAAAATAAACCTACTCAATTCATCATGTGTTGTCATATTTTGATCTACATTTTATGCCAAATACTTTTTATTGGGTAAAAACTATGGGTAAAAATCACCCACCAAAAGTGATGGTGTAACTTTTTATAGCGAAAGTTTTCTAGGGTTAAGCAATATATGTTGGATTAATTTTACACAACTTACTCAAGTTAATTGACTGTCACAGAAGATTTAGTTTTGTGTTTTCAACATTAAGGGGCAACTTGTACAAGATGACGGTTTTATTCTGTTTTTAGATTTTTATAAAGCCTTTGA
>NW_023417357.1:10369-12130 GCF_002922805.2 Oryzias melastigma | reverse complement strand
AGACGCATGTGACGTAATCACATCGCGCACCCGTTGCTATGTTTTCTGTTTACTTTTCAGTCGTCTATTACCAGATCTCTGTTGGCTGAATAAATAGGCCAGAAGAAGATTCTTGAGTCTAACCATTCTTCATCTGCGTTTCCACGCCAGGACAGCTGCACAACAATATAATATTAATGAGAAGCCCTAACAAAAGTGTAGTTGTTTTTTATTTTGTTATGTTTGTGTATTACTCTGTTTAGTCGATTTCGTTTTATATATGTATTATAGGTAATGTTAGAAAAATTGTAGTTATATGTAATGTTGCTGTTGACATTGCAGTTCTATGTAATGTTCCTCAATTGTAAATAAAGTTATTTGAAAAAAATACGCCACGCCGGGCCTTCAAAATAAATTCACCGTACAAACATATTGCTGTAAAAATATGCTAGTAGAAGATTTTAACATAATGTATTGTTTAAAATGCAATAAATTTGATTATTTCAATACATTTAGTCCGGGAAAGTTGTTGTAAACCTGATTATTCGTGGATTCCTCGAGAGGGAGTGTTTGTTTTGAAAGTTTGTACCGGAAGTGCGCGGTGAAACAGGGGAACATTAGAAAGGATGCTCAAAGAAAAGCGGGAAGAGCCATGGGAAGGAGATGTTAAAAATAATTTACGACTTAGTTACTTTTAAATGTAAAATTAAAATACAATTTGTTTTACCCACGCTGCATATTTCAGTCCAATAACAAAAAAAAACGTAATTATTAGTGGATGAGAGTGAAGGCTGCCTTTAGCATTAGCTACCGCGGATCAAAAGTAAAGGTGGGTCCAATTAAGTTAACAAACTAAAAGCAACTACACTCAGACAAGAAGTGTCGTGTGTATCTCGGAGCCACACTCACGGCGTGGTGGTGAGGCTAGAGGCTGGAGCTTCCGGACTCGTGTCGGTGCAGCTTGTTTCTAAAGTGTTGTGTTTTGGTGAACAGGAACATGGCTTCGTCTGCGGTGGAATATACCATCGGGGGAGTCAAGATCCGCTTTCCCTGCAAGGCCTATCCCTCCCAGCTGGCCATGATGAATTCCGTGAGTGGGTCCTGACGCCTTCAGTAATACACTATTAATCCAATTATGATATCAGATTATACACTATTGTTACACACGTGGACAAACCATCCAACAGTCTGTATGTTAATGACAGTAAAGTGTTCACAGCAAAACAATGAAACTGTCAAAATAAAATGAAATACAATTACAATTTAAAATAACTAATTCATATTAGATATTTGTTGTCATTGTCAAACAGAATCACTCAAAAAAGCATGTTGTTGCTGAATCTCTGGAGAACAGTCAGGCTTCTGCAGCTGTCCACTATAAGTAATATGCAGAAGGGCGTCTGCTCCAGTCGCCATGTTCCTGCTCAGTCTTCAGGTGTTCTGTAGGATTTCCATGGACCACTATAGAATAGTCCAATGTTTTATCTTAGTCCTTCTTGGGTGATTTTAGTTTATTTTGGGGTTTGGTTCATAAAACTTTGGAAGATGCATCACTTCTGATTGAGACCAGGCTTTCTGATACTGCATGCCACTCCAGATTTCTCTGTCTTCAGACTTGATTAAACCTTCAGACTCCCAGTGCCAGGTGTAGCAAATAAACATATGATTGATGTTCACCTTAAATGTCTTTGGCTGTAGTACGCGCGTTGGTAGGTCCTCTCATCAGTTACTCATCAGTGTTCATTGGGGTACACACCGTGTCACCAAACAGCACATTAAGGC
>NW_023417357.1:8427-10310 GCF_002922805.2 Oryzias melastigma | reverse complement strand
AAATATTGTACCTTTGTTATCATTAAAGAATATAAAAAACTTCTAATTAATCTGTTTTATTATTTTTTCTTTCTTTCTTTTATTTTTTAGAATACTTCCAAAACGTTCAAAGTAAAAACTATGTAGGATTATGTACAAAATCCATAACTAATGTTAATATTATTCGTATAATGTTAATATTATTTATATGCTGTTATTTATCCCTTCCAGATAAAATGTATAAAATAAAGGAAAAAGGACTAGTTAGTTATTATTCAGTTTTTAACTCTATACATTTTTAGGTTTTTCCTCTTAAACACATTTGAAGTGAACAATATAAAACTCTGCAACCACAACCCAAAAATACAAATGAAAGTGTGCAAATCCAACAGACTTTTATTCACAATAACATTAAGAAGGACAAAAGAGTCTCAGCTTTGAGGATGAAATCTGGATCTTCTATCAGTAATGATCTGCTCTGTGTTAGAGAAGATTCCACAGGTTGGTATGGAGTTCTACAGAATGATTTCCTGCAGATTCTCTTCCTTCATACTATCAAGAAAAGTCAAAAGGTTCCAGTTTTTCCTTCTTTATTAATGATCTCATCTTCTTTACATTTTGTGTTTGTTGTCTCTCTGTCTCTGTCCCTTCTTTGCTCTCGCGCTGTTGCACATGTAAGCTCCCCCCCAACACGCACACACACACACACACACACACACACACACACACACAGTGCCAATGCTGTCTCTTTCTGTCCGTTTCTTTTCATCCCTGTTAAACATTTTTCCATCGCAATTCTTGAGGTTTAATTAAGTATTTTCTCCTCTCTCTGTGTGGATATCACGTCACTGACGATCCTCCGATCAACTGTTTAGTAACTAACAGAAATTGCGTGATCCTGGGCTGTCAGCCCCCCCCCCCCCAGGGGTGCGGGCCCCACCATTTGAGAAACACTGCATTAAGAGAACAGCATTGAATGAAACCAAAATTACCTTTAATGGTAAATGTGGCCGGGTGGCTCAATTGGCTCTGCGTGTAGGACTGGCAGATTCCCAGGGGGTGCGAGGAGCTGAATCCACTGTGGGTCCTTAGGGAAGACCCTTCATTCTACTTCCTACCTGCAAGGGGGCCCGGCCTTGGTCTCCCTGTGCCGGTCCTCAACCCAGATAGAAGTTGTGCCAGGAAGGGCGCCTGGCATAAAATTCTCTGACAAACCAAATGTGTGATTCAAGCAATTCAGTGCAACAAGCCCTGAAGGGATATGTTAAAAGGTGAACAACAACTTTTTAATAAAGGACACACTTTAGCTTAACATGTCTCTAACTCTGGTGATGCTTTGAATCTTCTTCAGCAACACCATCATTGTTACCTGGGCCTATTTGATTGTGTTCTTATTAAAATAATTCTGTTAGGTAACAAAAATGTTTGGGCTTGATTGGTTGATCTTCAGTAAAAACGTATTATTAGGACTTTAGTCAGTTTCAGGTCATTTTAATAACAGCTGCTTGTTTTCCTTTCGTTGACAACAGTGCCAACATGTCTTCGTCTGAATAAGGCAGTATTACTGTCACACATGTGTGCTGCTTTGTGCAGGATTTGTCTCACTGCTGTGATGTTTACAATGTCGAGGGGTTATGTGAATTCAATTTCAGAAGCTTCTTCTGCAGGTTTTGTGTCTACAGAAATAATACACCTAAATATTTAAAGTTTAGTATTGGTTGTGGAGTCGATGTCATTTCAACTAACCACACTGTGAATGCATATATCGAGTCCTGAATTTATAATTTTCTTTATGTTAAAAAAGAAAAAAAGGTGTTTGAACTTCTCAAAAACCTGAGTAAAAAAATCTGTTTCTTAAATAAGTTTAAGTCAGTGCTTCTCAATTATTTTCTCTTACACTCCCC
>NW_023417357.1:0-1404 GCF_002922805.2 Oryzias melastigma | reverse complement strand
CGGACGCAAGCCGGTACCACCAGACGTGGTACTGGACGCGAACCGGAGGCGGTTTAGGGTGCAGGAGCTCTCCAGGTCCTAGCGCCGGGCCGGTTCTAGCTCGCAGCTCGGTGGTTGTAGACCCGCCCGTGATCTAGTGAGAGCAGCCGGTGAGTTAAAGGGGGGACGCCCGCGCGCGGTATGGAAAGGAACGTATGAGGAAAAATACGTGATTAATCCGTCAAAAAAATTGTCGGCGTCAAGCACACGTCAGATTAATGCGTTTTTAACGCGACAAATCTGACAGCCCTAATTAAAACAATTAATGCTCTCACTTTGTCCTAGTTTGATCGCTTGCTAGTTCATAAACCCAGCATGATAGCCGCTCTCTTTATTGAAACAGGTTTTACTTCAGAGTATTCCTGACTGATAGTGAGCTAACTATTCTCACTGCTCTGCTGCACTGAGTGCAGAAAACATGACACAATTGGCCCAGAGTCATCATTTAGCTTGGCCACTGGGTGGCAATATACTCCACCACATTGACTTAGTTTGACCTTCAAACTGAAGAGGCTCAAAAAATGTTGATAGTTCATTGTGGTAAAGAGAAATATTTTATACACAATAACTTCAGTATTTTAGCCTCTTTTATTGTCTTGTCTTGGTTTTAGTGGCATATGAAGAAAGCATCAACTGCATCACAATTTACAAGAAGAGCTCCAGGTTCAATGTTTCTTAGCCTGGTTTAGCATGTTTATAGCAGTTGGGTAGAAACTGTTGTGGAATCTGAGGAGAGTCAAAAACAGGAGGTCAACTCCTCTGCTGCTGATCAGGTAAAGCCACTCTCATCATATTTACATCCGTCTCCCTCAAGCTCACGAGCCTCCTGGCTGGTACCGAAGCGCAATGATCAGTCAGCATTTTTGTTCTTCTGTTCTACATTTGTGTTTTATGAAACAATCTTTTAAATTCCCAGTATGATGATCATCTTTTGATCTATTTTCAAGGGGTTGATTGTAGTCTGTACTTAAAAACTACAAGCTTTTCCAAACAGCATTTTTCATCTGCTCTGGTTTCACCACAAGTTGAATAAATACATTCTGAGTTTCACAGTTTTTATCTGAATTTTCCTAATAAATGTCCTCCATCATGAGAACAATGCTACAAGAACACGTTAAAACCCCAAAAAGACCATTTTCATTGGAGTGGCTCTTTAAGCCCAGTAACATTTTTACTGGATTCTGATCAGCTGCTTTTGCTTCAGTCACAGAGAAAGCTTTAACTAGTCAACTATTCATTAATTTGTTGCTGTTATAGCTGGAGTTGTCAGTAGTTTTAGTTTGATAGGTTGAGTAGTTGAAAGCTAACTGTTTTAGTTTTTTGCAGTGTTGGGCATCTCACTTCAAAAAAGTAATTAGTTATAGT
>NW_023417356.1:14707-16888 GCF_002922805.2 Oryzias melastigma | reverse complement strand
CAAGTGGTTGCGTACTGCCTCCAAATCTTGCGGGTGTATCGGCCTAGCCCTGTGTTTGAAAGGTGTAGGGTCACTGAGAGTGATGTGGTGCTTGATTTTTTCAGTACGACCAAAGTCAAGCTCGTGTTGGGCAAATACTTCTGGCATTGAGTTTAACTTGTCTGTTATTCTTCGTTTCCACTCACTGGAGATGGGAGAATCGCCAAAATCAAACTGGAGATTTGACTTGTTCTCAGATTTTGGATTCACTGTTTTATTGTTTGCATGCTGGACACTTTGGATAGCATGGATCTCTGCAATGATTGCCTTTGGGGTGAGTGTGATGGCATGATCAGATTCGTTCTTGAGAATGACTGGTATGCAGCGAGGGAGCTTGGATGGGAGGGTTACTAACCCATCTTCGACAAGAAGGCCACCGGGTAAGGAGGTGGTTGTTGGCGCCTCAACAGTCACCCATTTTCCAGTTTCTGGTACTCTGCAAGTTATCGACCCTTCCAAAACTTTTGTTTGTCCAGCTCCAATAGTTTCACGATCAGTACTGTGGAGTCTGACTTCANTGGGAGGGTTACTAACCCATCTTCGACAAGAAGGCCACCGGGTAATGAGGTGGTTGTTGGCGCCTCAACAGTCACCCATTTTCCAGTTTCTGGTACTCTGCAAGTTATCGATCCTTCCAAAACCTTTGTTTGTCCAGCCCCAATAGTTTCACGATCAGTACTGTGGAGTCTGACTTCACCTAAGCCTGAATTAACGGAGTGCTTTTTTCTGGCTGCGAGTGTTTTGAGAACGACTTTGTACCCATATGGAACTGAATGTTTCTCCTTGGAATCTACAACCAATCCGTACTGCTCATACAAGATGTCCAAGGCGTTAGTACCTATCAGCAGCGAAGGTGAGTTGGAGCTTAAGTTAGGAACGATCAAGGCTAGTGTTGGCACTTCAATGTCCGCACCCAATGAACTCTTGGGGAACGTGATGGCAGTTTCAATAAAGTCGAGGTAGGGGACATTCTGGCCATTCGCTCCTTCCACTTCCAGCAGGTCGTTTAAGCTGTGGACAGGTAAATGAGACAGTTTTTCTTCGTAGAAGGACTGGGAGATCGTCGTTACTTGCGAGCCGGTGTCTAATAGACAACTGCACATATGATTGTCAATGGCTACTTGGGCAGTGCACTTCGCTCCTACAAGACCTTTTGGAAGAGAAAGTGACATTTCAGCCCGTGTGTGGGAGTTCAAGACACGTTTCTTTTTTTTGGGACTCTTTGTCTTTCGTTCAGCTCCAATTNTTTTTCTTCGTAGAAGGACTGGGAGATCGTCGTTACTTGCGAGCCAGTGTCTAATAGACAACTGCACATATGATTGTCAATGGCTACTTGGGCAGTGCACTTCGCTCCTACAAGACCTTTTGGAAGAGAAAGAGACATTTCAGCCTGTGTGTGGGAGTTCAAGACGCGTTTCTTTTTTTTGGGACTCTTTGTCTTTCGTTCAGCTCCAATTTGTCCCACAACTGGAGCCCTCTTTAGTTTAAAGAAGTAGGTTCTTGTCCATTCACTTTGTCCCATGACATCTGCTTATCTCTTAAGAGTTTCCTTTTTTCAGCAACTAGGGTAGAGTTTGGCTCATTTTCACACTGGGGCTTGATGTGCCCGTCCTCCCCACATCTGAAGCAGTACCAGGGCTTTGGACGATTTCTTGGATGAGGTCCTGATTTTTGTTCTGAAGACTGTGGCTTTGGAGTTTTGAGACTTTCAGGGGGAACTTTTGTCTTGGTCGAGCTTGTAGGTTCTGATTTGACTTTACTGTTTGAGTCTTTTTTGTTCTTTAGAGATGCAAGGTGGGACTGTAGATTGGCAATCTGCTTCTTGAGGTCTTGTATTTCAGAAAGGGGGTCAATGGTTTTTGACGTATCTCGCTCTGGACTTTGGGACTGAGTGCCTTGGTAGTTGGAAAACACTTTTGGTATTGTTGTATTCAAGTGCTGTTTCATGCGCGACATTTTTGCAGCGCGCCTTTTCTCAGCAGTCCGGAGCATGAGAAGGAGTTCGGAAAAGTTAGGTGGAGTTTGCCTTCTCTGTTCGAGTTGGAGCTCCGCTATTAGCTCATTGTCCCAACAGCCTCTTATGAACTGGTTTAACATCTGCTTGTCCAGTTCACCAGCAGGAACACCACCCCTTATGAACGT
>NW_023417356.1:10479-14650 GCF_002922805.2 Oryzias melastigma | reverse complement strand
AGGCCAGCAGAGAAGGCCTTGCAGGCCCTGAAGGCCCGCCACTGCATTCACTTATATCATTATCATTATTAATAATAATATTATACACACACTAATTCTAACCAGACCAAAATTTAATGCAAATTAAGGTTTAAATGTGGTTGAAATAATGTCCCTGTTAGACAAACTCTAACATTTATATCTGCTTATTACATCACTGCCCTCTACATCTGTAGTACTATTGCCGTGTAAGCAATTTTTCTACATTTGGTAACTCAATCCCTCTGACAGAAAACCAAGCAGTCCTCATTCAAGCTACAGAAAGAGCATTTTAAAAACTATTACATTCGTTTGTTCTTAATACTTTTATAGAGTACAATATATATATTTTAATTTTACAAAAAATATCTTCATTTAACCGACAACAGTGAGCGATATAATTATGTAATAGTTGTGTGATTGATGACAAATAATAATGCTTTCCTGCTTTTGAAGGTAGTTTCTGAAGCAATGTTTCCAAAAAGATCTGCAATCTTTTTAAAAATATAATAAATGTAATTTTTACAGCCTAACTAACACCTATGTCTGCCCTTCACATTTCTCACTCTAGTCATAGAAAAAAAAGCTGACAAAGTCATTTGTTCCTCAGATATGTAGAGGTGTTGCACTGTGAAGCCTTTTATATTGCATACTCTACTAAGAATATCTTGCAGAGAACTTTGGCTGTTTATTCCATTAACAAGATGCTATTACTAATGTTCCTTTTTTATTGCAAGACCACACCGACTGTGAGCGTAATGCTACGTTCGTACCAGGAATGTGGCACGCATTCTTGACCATAAGTTTAGTATTTGCTCTCCCCACTGGACAAGCACTTGGGTTTACTTAAAATGTGCATTTCAGTGTCCAGTGTGAACGTAGCCAAAGGAATAGGAGTTTTGGTGTGTGCGCGTTTGTGTGTCCACATCTAAGACCTTACTTGCTGACCTTCGTACAAATGACCGTGACTGTTTGGGCTGCTGCTTCTTTCCTGTGTGAACCTAGATGTGTGAGATGTCATAAACTCCATGAAGTATCATTTGTGTGGATGCACGTGTTGTTGCACGTGTTTGTATGTGAGATGCCGTACTGGGCATAATTAAACACTTAAGGTGTACGAGTTATGAGTCATTCTAGAAATAGAGGATATTTAGGATTCCAAATTCATAAATTAAATCCCTTTTCTGATTATCTGCTACATATTTGTAACAATGGAGTGAAATTTTATCTATTTTCACTTTTTGTGACAAAAAAAAACAGCTGGAATATGTAACACCTTTGCTATTAGGCAGAGGTAGTCAAGCTATTGGACNACAGAGAAATAACTGTCTGTTTCTCAATGGAAGTCAATGGGACTTTGGCCTTTCTAGAACCCAGTGGTACTTGTAACACCTTTGCTATTAGGCAGAGGTAGTCAAGTTATTGGACCAGATATAGGTTCGTACGGAGTGGTGTGTAATGAATAAAGGAGCCAAGAGTCAATGCAAAGATAGAATGAAAAGCCGGCAATTTACTGAACATTGACAAACAACAATAAACATACAAATTTGGTTCTTATGTAATGTTAAGACACCTCTTCAACACCCTTTTATGTTGTTTTTCCTTTACTTTCCTGTTAAAGTTCAAATAAAAGGTTTTGTTCAAGCTATTTTCAGTTTCAATCTATTTCACTTAAAGATGACCGGTCATTTAGTTTAAAGGGACTTTAGTTGCAGAACTAAATCTATTTAACTTAATTTTAGTCTTAAGTTTTCTTTTGAGTTCTCTGTATTTACCCCATTCACTTTTTAAATCAGTTTTGTCACTTTAAATTTACACCAAAGGTATCCGTTAAAGTTACAAAATATCAAACATCAAACAAAAGACAATTCAAAATGCAAAGCAGATAAAGAACTGTTTTTCTTAATGTCCAACTGCTTGGCAAAACTCTTTAAAGTGTGTTAGCAGACTTATCCAGTTTTTGGTAGTGCTCCTTTAGAGTGTATTGGATCCACAGTTAGTGTCCAAACTCCTACCGCAACCTTGGCAGAGATTTTATAGTAGTGAAGAGAAGGAAAAGGACCACGTGATGCTCTACGGCAGTCCTGGGTTATCGCGCTCTCTGGGTAGGCTCGCCATCCATGGATCAGGAGAAGTTCAGAAACGATCCGGTCCAGAACGGTCTCCCAATGACTCTCGGGGGGATCAAAAACCTGGCCTGCAGGACAGGCCATGAAATAATTTTAGTCCATATACAAAATAAAACTACTCTAAAATGAAAGCGGGGCCGCATTAGAAGGCTACGTGACTCTTTAGAAACTTAAAATGGCGGCTCTTTTTTTCTTTTTTTCTTTTCATACATCCAACTCTACTTGCAAAATTAGCTTCTTTTCACACAAAATATACCCAATATACATCAAATAAAATACATTCTTGTTTCGAAGTGTTAAAGAAAATTATAAACAACTCAAAAGTACTGTTTCGTCGTCCTTTCACAACTCAAATTGGTCTCAATTGGGCTCGTTTCATCATGGCAAAGTCCACGCCACAAAAGTAGGCAAAACATAAAACAAAACTCACCAAAACTCGTCTCGTAATGGCATAAAATCCTATTTGGCTCACACCCCTCTTCCGGTCTGGCTAGACAACAGGTTTGCACCGTTATTTTAGTTTTTTCACCGTAGTTTTTCAGCTAATGGCTGCTCTGCTGTGCGTGCTTGCTGGCTCCGCTCTAAACAGGCCTCTCTCTCAGCTACGCACCGCACAAGTTGGGGAGGGCTCTCAAAAAACTTTATTGACAACAAAAACGTTTTCTCTTTTTAATCAAAAATAATAATAAAACCTATGAATTATTAATGTAAATACTGTAGTGACCCTGCTTACAGGAGTAGTGCATTGTGGGATTTTTGTTCTATTGTTGTTNCTTGGCAAAACTCTTTAAAGTGTGTTAGCAGACGTATCCAGTTTTGGTAGTGCTCCTTTAGAGTGTATTGGATCCACAGTTAGTGTTCAAACTCCTACCGCAACCTTGGCAGAGATTTTATAGTAGTGAAGAGAAGGAAAAGGACCACGTGATGCTCTACGGCAGTCCTGGGTTATTGCGCTCTCTGGGTAGGCTCGCCATCCATGGATCAGGAGAAGTTCAGAAACGATCCGGTCCAGAACGGTCTCCCAATGACTCTCGGGGGGATCAAAAACCTGGCCAAAACTCGTCTCGTAATGGCATAAAATCCTATTTGGCTCACACCCCTCTTCCGGTCTGGCTAGACAACAGGTTTGCACCGTTATTTTAGTTTTTTCACCGTAGTTTTTCAGCTAATGGCTGCTCTGCTGTGCGTGCTTGCTGGCTCCGCTCTAAACAGGCCTCTCTCTCAGCTACGCACCGCACAAGTTGGGGAGGGCTCTCGAAAAAAACTTTATTGACAACAAAAACGTTTTCTCTTTTTAATCAAAAAGAATAATAAAACCTATGAATTATTAATGTAAATACTATTTATATTTTTATCTTCACAAACTTTTAGCTGTTTTTATCATGTTATTTATTAATATTTATTGACCTTTTTATATCATTGTAAAATGCTTTATTATTTCTGAGTGTATTTGTAACGGGGGTTACATCCTCCCCTCCTTTTCTCATGTGCGTCCTCGTACATGTTTCATACAGTTTCTATCTTTAATATCTCAGGGGCATTTAAAGAGTCAGTGAATGCTACTGCTAAGCTTTGAAATAGAGACTGGACTACAGTGACAAGTGGGTTACCTAGTTCAGGATAGGTCAGTCTCTGAGCAGGTTTCCTATGTCTGTTTGAACGTCTTAGGGGATCAGTGATAGTGTCACTAGTGTCAGTGGCATCTGGGCACTGGTCTGTGCCAGTGACAGTCTCTACTGGCATGTCTTTGGTTTGACTGTCTGTTTCAGGGGACTCTTCAGGATCTACTTGAAGTAGGTTTTCTTCTTCAGGGTAAGTATCGACTTGGATATCTTCGTCAGTTTCGATTGGATTCTCTTCAGGTAAGTTTCCTTCGACCGGTTCGGTTAAGGACTCTTCTGGTAGGTTTGTCTCATTCGGTAAGTGTGTCTCATCCGATAGTTGTTGACTTTCTTTAGTTTCGGCAGCTTTGGTTGTTCCCACTGGAGTTTGCTCTACAGCGGTTTCAGGGTTCTCTGTGTCAG
>NW_023417356.1:0-2586 GCF_002922805.2 Oryzias melastigma | reverse complement strand
GAATGAAGGAGTGCTGGATAGTTTTAAACCACAGACACTGATGAATTGTTTCCACAAGTGGTCCAGACCGGACTGGATCGGGCCGGACCGGACTTTGAACAGTCCTGGCATTTAGAGTGAGCGTTTTCATTGTTGGACCATGAAAGCCCATACGGGTTCAGACCGATGACGGAGCTGCACGTTAAAGCAGTGAAAGAGAATCTGCATCAGCTGACTCAGAAACGGAGGGAAAAACAAACGTGGAGGATCATTATAATCTGGATCTGTGCTGCAGAACCGTAATACTGTAGTAACTCTGCATCATCAACCGTTTGTTCTTCAGTGGTTTCCCTTCAGTTTCAGGATCTTGTGTGTTTCTAAAGTTAAGATTCTAACAGAGCTGGAAAGAAAAATCTCAGTTTTACTGTCAGACATTTTTCTGAGTAGGGCTGTAACGAGTATCCGGGTGCTCGGGTATTCGCGATCTGCTCCCAGAATTTCGAGTACGGATATTCGCGACGTCCAAGATCGCTGATTCTTGATGTTTATAAATTGTAGTAAAATATGATCAAAATATTAATTAAGGACGATGTATTTTTGCTCTGAAATGCAGATTAATGTCAGATTCTAAGTTTACGAACTAAAATAATGCCGAAAGAGCCGAGGTACTTCCACAGGAAGTAAACATCTTCGTAACGGCGAAGCTTCCGGTTTTCAAAGTAAAACTAGCGAGAGCTTTTTTCTGTTCAGAAACTGAGACTGAAGTTCCGTTCACAGACATAACTTCTGAAAAAATGAATTAGCTTTAACATCAGAGCTTTAGCTCCAGTGTTTACATTATTTTGACTATGATAACTCTTCAACATTTGACACAATTAACGAAACTCCATCTTATTCTGAAAAAACAGCCTCGCGCTGCTGAAAGGATGTAATCAACGTGAATCAACTGATTCTGCTGCGAAAAAAAAAAAAAACTTTCTTCATACGGGCTCCTTATCAATATGTGATGCTTAGAACGTCAAATGTTGAAGAGCTTTGAGGATAGAAAACTGTGTAGAACATTTTCAGGTTTTGTTGTTAAATGATCCAAGACAGAAGTGATTTTATCCTTTTATGTTGTTTTACTGCTGAACCAGAAGATTGACCAAAAAAAAGTTTAAAATGACCAAATTTATTTCCATCTGAATCTTTGTGTTTTTTTTTAATCAGTTTTGTTCATTCTGATCTCCTGTTTTGAATAAAGGTATAAATGATAATTAAATACAAATAATTTCCATTTTCATCCATCCAGTAAATAGACATACACATAGCAGTAAACATTATAATAAAAAGTAAGAATCGTGATTTGATTCGTTAATTGAATCGGATCTCCACCTAATGATCCACAGTCCTGTTTCTGAGCTGCATGAGAACAAACTCTCTGTTCCTCTGAGTCTGACTGATGATCAGTCTCATTTCCAGCTGACACTTCAGCCTCAAACCAGTTCTGTGTAAATGATGGAAAAGAGATTTAGCATTATTCTGATGTAAAGTCTATATTCAGATGTCTGCCATGCTTATAAAGGAGGGGCTCTGTAGTAGTGCAGCACTGATGGCTGGTTTAGACGAATCAACACAAAGTTATCAGGAGGTTTAGTGTTTTTGGATTTCAGTGCAGCTTTAATGTGGATAGATAAGACAATTATTTTGTTTAGTAGGTTATTTGTAGCACATTTCATGTACAGAGACAATTCAAAGTGCTTTACATAAAACATTAAAGAAACAATCAAAAGAAATAGTAAAAATGTGATCATTAAAATAAAATTAAAAGAAAGTAAAAAGATTTTAATTTAAAACAAGCATAGATAAACAGTGCGGACGTAAACGTTTGAATACATATTAATCAAACTGAGAACAGGTGAGTCTTTAACCTGGATTTAAATACACTGAGTGTTTCAGCAGATCTAAGGTTTTGTGGAAGTCTGTTCCAGATCTGTGGAGTCACCAAAAACTCTGTTTTTGACTCGTTCAGGTGTAGAAAGTTCTGGCTCAACCACTGGAGCCTGTTGAGACTGGAGGACTGCACGGTCCACCGTGTCAAAACCTGCTGTCAGGTCCAACAGCACCAGAACCACAGACCCAGCAATGTCATTGTGGACCTTCAGAAGATAAACTATAAAAAATATGTTCAGATTATTTACATTAGAAAAATCAATATAAAATGGAAGAATTCAAGAAATGATTTTTACTAATGACATATTTATACCCATCAGGAATCGTTCATTTAAGTGACATTTTGGGACATAGAGTGAAGTGATTAGAAACCAGTTGTAGCCATAGGAGTTGTTTGTTTAGTTCTGGGTTCTGTCTGGAGGTTTTAGAGTTCAACACCATAGAGTGTGAGAAGTTCTGTGGAATGTGAAGTTTCTTAAAGCTTCTCCTGGATAAGGTAAAGATAAACGGTCTGCTGTTTGTGGAGGAAACAACATTAATCACAAACCACTTTAATCCTTCTCAATAACTGAGGTATTTATTTGTTTTATATTTCAGTTTTTGAAAACTTTGTATTTTATTTTTTATATGTATCATTTGTGTTTGGTCAAAGTCAGTGTTCTTATCACAGATGAA
>NW_023417355.1:33973-34562 GCF_002922805.2 Oryzias melastigma | reverse complement strand
CAGAGTGATGAGAACGATAAGTCTGAGGACATGGAAGTGATTCGGAGGCCGTTCCATACCGCGCTGATCCGGTCCCCCCAGCCCATCCTCTTCAGCCCAGCTGCAGCCAGGATGATGGCAGCAAAGTCCTCCTTCTCGTCCAGCTTCTTCAGCCGAGTGTTCAGGTTCCCGCGCTGTCGGGGGCTGTGAAGGAATCTCGCACTCTCATAAAAAATGGATTTTCTCCGAAGCTCTCAGAGAGGATACAATGTCCTTGAATTCCAGGTGGGGGAACCTCCTCTTCAGCTGGGCAGCACGCCGCAGAGAGCTGGTGCCGACCACGCTGCCACACAAACACCATGAGAGACGTCGTCCGGGTTCAAACCCAACTCCTCAGCACTTCCCGACTGCTGCTTACCTGTTCTCTGGAAGACTGTCCAAGGTTTTCCCAGCGTTCTTGGGGTGGAGGACCACAGCGTCATGGGGGTTCTCCCTCCTAGAACAGAAGGGGGTTTTAAAGATTACAGAGGCGATAGTTCCCCATCACTCAGTCCCTAAATGCATTGCTGACAAGACACCATAATTCACGTGTCAAAGTCAAGGCCCGGGG
>NW_023417355.1:21361-24655 GCF_002922805.2 Oryzias melastigma | reverse complement strand
GCACTCTCACCTTCGACAGGGCCGTGTCCAGAATCTTATCTCCTGTGGTTGACATGGCAACTGGAAGAGAGGGAGAACATCACTTTTGCAGCAGGTTTCTCTGAGAGTTCATCTCTGGTGGAAACTTTCCTGGATCACTTGTTCTGCAGGTTCTCGCTTCGGGCCAGAAGTCCTGCTGGTCTTCTCAAATTAACACAAACTATTGTTCAGTCTGAGCTGAAAACAAGGACCTTTAAATGTACTGCTGCCTCTACAGAAGGTTCTGGTCTCTGCAGACTCTGTAAAGGTCAAGAACCACCAGGATGCAGCTGCTCCACCTCCTACAGATGTTACCCAGAAAACCAATTCCTCATATGATATAAATGCAGGCTCTGATCTGTTCAGGTGAGGTTCAGACCAGCGGTCTGCAACCTTCAGCTCTGAAAGAGTTCTCCCTGACTTCTCCCAGTAGGAGCCACAAAGTCTTCCTTCCCCCTTTAAAAACATAAGACACTGATTTGTTTTTATTCTATTGTTACTACTATGATAAACATAAATGAACTGTTGTTCACTTTAAATGAATAAAACACAAACATTAAAAGAAAATAGCCTGTTTTTTAACTTTTGACAAAATAAAAGACACCCTGTCACATACAATCATCTCAATGCAGCAAAGCAGTAGCAAGTGTAAAGTCAAGAGTGATTAAATTAAAATAGTTTTTTCTTTCTCTCTGTTATGCACAATTAATGGCATCGAACCCTAAATGTCGTTGGGAGTCAGACTTTGGGATTGAACTTGATGACAAAACTTGGTCAACTGCTTTTGTGTCTACAAAAAAAAACATTTACATGTAACAAAATCAAAGAAAACCAATATTGAATTTTACGCAGGACTCAATGTACTCCACACGTTTTGCATAGGATTCAACCACAACGCTCACCTCTCTGTGCAAAGTGTAAAAACACCAACTTATTATCTCTGTGTTTGGCAATGTCATTTCATCTCCAGATTTTGGCTAAATATTGCTATGGAAGGCCGCTCAATTTTTCATCGATCTTTTGCCTTGGACCCAGTTTTGTTTCTTTTAGGCCAGTCTGAGAGGCTGCCTGTGTTACCTGGACAGATGACATTGTTCCACAAACTTTTACAACTGGCCAGGAGATGTTTACTATTACAATGGATACAAGTGCAACCTCCATCCGGTACACAATGGTACAGGGACACTCTTAAAGTTTTTCGAATGGAGCGCCTCAGAGCCCTGTTAAAGGGTAACTAACATTTTTACAAGCCCTAGCAGCCTTCTCTGGATCATCGTCCTGAAGAACTGGCTGAGATACTTTGTAAAGGAGGTTCGCAGTTTGTTTTCCAAAGTGAGTAGTGACATCAAGAAAACATCCCAACATGTTATTTTAGCATAGATTCTGTGTGCACCTTTAACTAGGTAAATATCTGCTGCGCTTGTTTGTCTTGTGTTTCTTTTGTTTGAAAAGACAACAAAATATAATAACAAAAATTGTTCATTTCAGCTGTTGGTGCATCTCTGCCAGAAATGTAAATCTAATAAACGAAAATGAAATCAAGCTAATTAAGTAACCCCTGTCATATTTTGCAAACCACTAAAATTCCTTAATTTTTCCCAAAAAAGAAAGTTTGCTTAATAATCCGGTGCGCCTTAATACTGGTTGAGCTTATAGATGTCCTTTGGTTTTTATACTGCGGGACAGGACGCACAAAAATGTGTCAAACTGTTAAAGTTTGACTTGAGAAAAGCCTCATCGTTCAAATGTTTGCAAATTAGTTAAGGTTTGGGTTGGTTTAATTTTTTTACTACTGTTTTCACTTTAAAATTATTATAACATTTGGATTTTTTTTTCTTTATTCAAAGAGCTGCAATGAAGAGATAAAAGAGCCACTTTGAAGGTATAGAAGAGTCACTATAGAGGAGTAAAAGAGTCACTATGGAGGAATAAAATAGTCACTATGGAGGAGTAAAAGAGTTACTATGGAGGAGTAAAAGAGTCACTATGGAGGAGTAAAAGAGTCACTATGGAGGATTAAAAGAGTCATATGGAGGAGTAAGAGTCACTATGGAGAAGTAAGAGTCACTATGGAGGAGTAAGAGTCGCTATGGAGGATTAAAAGAGTCATATGGAGGAGTAAGAGTCACTATGGAGAAGTAAGAGTCACTATGGAGGAGTAAGAGTCACTATGGAGGATTAAAAGAGTCATATGGAGGAGTAAGAGTCACTATGGAGGAGTAAAAGAGTCACTATGGAGGAGTAAGAGTCACTATGGAGGAGTAAAAGAGTCAGTATGGAGGAGTAAAAGAGTCACTATGGAGGAGTAAAACAGTCACTATTGAGGAGTAAAAGAGTAACTGTGGAGGAGCAAAAGAGACACTATGGGGGAGTAAGAGTCACTATTGAGGAGTAAAAGAGTAACTGTGGAGGAGTAAAAGAGTCACTATGGAGGAGTAAAAGAGTCACTATGGAGGAGTAAGAGTCACTATGGAGGAGTAAAAGAGTCACTATGGAGGAG
The DNA here is from genome assembly GCF_002922805.2 of Oryzias melastigma. Lineage (NCBI taxonomy): Eukaryota > Metazoa > Chordata > Actinopteri > Beloniformes > Adrianichthyidae > Oryzias > Oryzias melastigma. The sequence goes on along the minus strand of NW_023417355.1, from coordinate 22,137 downwards.
TAAAAGAGCCCATGTGGCTCCAAAAAAAACACGGATCCAGACCCACTTTGTCTCATTCTTCTTGATTCTTCAAGTTAAATATGAGTTTTTCTTGCATGTGTTGAGATTATTTGGCAGTCTTACCCCGGGCTTACACCGCTAGTGTCATGCCTCCGTCGCATGCGCCGCAGTCTTTTCCTAACCTCATGCTTACACCGCCAGCGTCACGGCTCAGTAAAATGCGCTGTAGTCTTTTCGTAACATTAAAAGTGCAAGAGGAACTTCCACTGCAGGCGTTCACGTCCTCCATCTGCGGACTGACCTCTGCGTCGCTGCAAATCCGTTTCGTTTGGTTCAAACTTTGACGGACGCCGCAGCTGATCGTCATCACTTTCTGTGAAGTTTGGGCTATTCACGACTTAAACCGGAAACCACGCGAGGGAATGTAAAGTGCATCCGGTATATTTTCAAAATAAAACAGACTTTCCGCTGAACTCGCCGGTTTCAGCAAGTCGTAAACATTACGTAATTTTCGGGTTACTCAAAGTGTGTTGCAGCACAGTGTTGTCAGTCATAACCATGGACAACCAGAAGCTGATCATAGAGATCCAGAACTACTCTGTCTGGGCTGAGCTTTCACAGGCTGTGGCTGGAGCAGCAGCCAGTGTAAGCCATCGGCTGTAGCTAGTCCACTCCCGCGACGCAACGGAGCCGTGGCGCTGGCGGTGTAAGCCCGGGGTTGGGAGAACGACTGTTGGAGTCTCACCTATCTCCAAGTGGACATCAGGGTACAGCTC
>NW_023417355.1:18129-21284 GCF_002922805.2 Oryzias melastigma | reverse complement strand
CTTTCAGTTTGGTGCTCTGAGTTCAGCTTCCTTGTTGTCATGGTTACCCACTATAACAGATGCATTAAAAACACTGGAGTTTGACGGCAGAGTTTGACAGATTGCATTTGAATGGTGTGTCCGCTTCCTGTTTCGTGAAATGTGTCATTAAATCATGAAATAAATATATTATGAAATGTTAAAAAGTTCTTTTTAATGGCCATTTTCATATTTTAGTGCCACATTTATTTCAACATTTATTTATTTATTTAAACTTTTATTTATTTAATACCACTTTTAAATAATTAATGACACATTTATTTATTTATTTAATGGTGTATATATTTATTTCAAATTGGCTCTTTCGAGCCTCCATATCCATGAGTGTCAGGTCATTTTCAGAAGTACTGAAGTGTAGTTGTGAAGCCTGTGCAGCTTTACTGTTCACAAGAAATGAAACCCTGAAACTCCTGTTTTTCACTCGAAGCACTAAGAGGCTAACAGAAGGATCCTGAGTTGAAGCAGATGTCTGCTTTTTCCATCAGTGGCTGATAAAAATGCATACAAATAGTTCCCCTGGATGAAGATCAGATCCCAGCAGGCTGTTGGTTCCTGCATGTCAGGTCTTTTGAATTTTTACGGTTTCTTGTGAGAGATACAAACCTTTCCACAAATGTAAAACATTTTTCTTGGAATGAGAAGTCCAGCTTAGAAAAGTCTCCTTTTCAAAAGCTACAACCTCATGAGCTACCTGTCAGTCAGGTCTTTGTGTGGAGCAGGACTGCTGCCGGGCCTCTTTTCCAAAACGAGTATTTTCCAGAAGCAACCCATGATGAGAAAATTATCAATTCCAGCTGCCAGCTGTCCCGGGTCCCCTCATCTGCTGTGACTACATTACGCCACCAAACTAATACGGTCCGATTCTCCTCTCCTCTTAACCCTCCTGCTCATTTATGGGTCCAGATTAGGGGTGTGCCAAAATATCGATCTTGCGATATATCGCGATATTTAGTCCTGCGATTGATTCTCGATGGGTTCTCACCAAGTATCGATATTATACTTTCATTTGAAGAGGCTGTAGCGCTGAGCGTCTGAGTCGCGCGCCGGAACTATGGGCGCGCGCTGCATCAGACATTTAATAGTGATGCACGCGCTCGTTCGGGAGAAGCTCCGGTGAGATACAGGCTCTGTAGTGCGTGTGTGAAGCATGTCTACCTGTCAGCATTTATCATCCATCTGTAGGAGATCCAGCCGGTAAGAAGTGACTTTGTCTGAGCGCTAGAATGTCAGCGATCACTTACTTCCTGTTTGCTGTGGGAACTGAGCGCGTGCTTCGCAGTTGTTTGTGTACACTTCAGGTACCGTCGGTATTTTCATTTTCATGCACTTCAATTTTTAACCTGCTGACGTACGGTGTAACTTTGGTAAATTTATAATGTGACATTTTCAAAGAATGTTATTACTTCTTGCTAATGTTAATTTAAAGTAATTCTTAAATAAAAAAGCAGGATTTGATGTATGAACTTAAATTTAAATGTAATTAAAATAAAGTACATTAATTCACTGTAAAATTAGGGAGGTTGCTAATTAATTGAAGCACTTAAAATTATATTTATTGCCATTATTATGTGTGTTTTAAGGTTTTTACCTATTGACTGCTGACTGACCAAATGGAAAATAAATAAAGATTGGAAAAATAATCTCAAGTGACAGTCTGAGTAAATCAGCCTTCATTTTTGGATGCTCAGCCCTTTTCAAGTGAGGGAAAAGTGCACAAAAAATTAGGTCAATTTTGAGAGAGGCTGTAAAACATTATATTCATCATCCTTTGGTGTGACGTTGTTTTAGAGGTAGATAGATGTCGCCACTTAAATTATTTAATTTTTGTTCTGTTGTTTACAACAATTCTGCACTAAGTAGTGTCACTGCTGATCATGTTTACTATTGTTGACATTGAATTTTACAGATAATTCCAATTCAGTTGTTGTCAATGCTTGTCAAAGACATAGTGTTACTGATTTCAGCAATGTTGCACAAAAGTGTCTTTAATTTGTTGCATAAAATAAGAAAAGNTGAGAGAGGCTGTAAAACATTATATTCATCATCCTTTGGTGTGAGGTTCTTTTGGAGGTAGATAACTGTCACTACTTGACTTATTTAATTTTTGTTCTGTTTACAACAATTCTGCACTAAATAGTGTCACTGCTGATCATGTTTACTATTGTTAACATTGAATCTGACAGATAATTCCAATTCAGTTGTTGTCAATGTTTGTCAAAGACATAGTTTTACTGATTTCAACAATGTTGCACAAAAGTGTCTATAATTTGTTGCACAAAATAAGAAAAGTTGTTTAGTATGATTGTGTTTAAGGTAAAAAAGATAAATGGGGATATATTTCCCCCCAAAACATGTTCTATATAATGGTAGTTATTAGAGAGGATTTTTACCAATTATCGCAGTATCGCGATATTATCGATATCGTGAGCCATGTATCGCGTATCGTATCGTATCGTGAGGTACCCAGTGATTCCCAGCCCTACTGAGCAGCAGAACTTGCTATGCTGCTCTCTGGGGTTCCTCTGGTTTTCCATTCTAAACCAACTCTGTGATTTCAAACTGATCACAGTCACGATAAACAAAAGCTCCACGTTTTAATAGCAATACAATCTTCAGCAGGTGTCAGTGACAGTTGGTGCTAAGCAAACCTTAACTCTGTTGATTATAATTTAAGCCATTGCTTGAATATTTATTATGTAACTGGTCACCAATCATTAATCAATGTCAATTTGTTCATTATCATTTGTTTGAGAATTCAGAAATAGGTCATCATTATAAATAAATTAGTAATAATTGTTACTATTAATGAGTGTTATTATTAATATGTAATTTAGCAATTGGTTTCTAAACTGACTTTAATGCTGCGTTCTTCTGAAAATCGAGTGTCTATATCAAGATGAACAAAGAAAAGCAGAACTAGCATTTTTCATTTTCTCCTGTAACTCACAAAGCTAATCCACTGCAGCCTGTTCGATCAAATGTGGACATGGACGAGTTTAGGTTACACAAGGTCTCACTTGTAATGAAAATCCAAAACATAATAAATTCTCTCCACCAGGAAAGATTTTACCGGTAAATGAATTCTGATCTTGTGTAAATGGACATTTTGTAACATA
>NW_023417355.1:6778-8953 GCF_002922805.2 Oryzias melastigma | reverse complement strand
GAAAATGGCAAAGGTCTGTGTTAAATTGCTTAGCAAAAAGAAATAGAGCTTTACGTTTAATATTATTGCGTAGTCCCCTGGCATTAAAAGAAACAAGAGATAAAGAGAACAGATTAACTTGAACAGTAAAGTACACACACAAACAAGTTTTGTTTGATAAAAAATATAAAGTCTATTTAACAAATAGTGCAAAATCGAGAACAGCACCAATAAAGAAATCTGAGCAGCTTTTAAGTCACATCAATGTTAAACTCTTATCCCCCCTCCTAACCCACCTCAGGAACAAAAAAAAGAATGGTCTCAAATGTGAAACACAAAGAGGATTTTTTGAGGGGGGGTGTTACCTGATAAACAAGAGAGCACACAGAACTCCTCACACACACACAAAAATCAGGATTATGGGTGAACTTCTGACCCATTAATAAACCCACGGCCTCCAACAAAGTAAGCCAGCTTCCCGTCCTCGCGTGCTTTCTTGATTTTGGGCCACAGTTTCTCCCGATGCTCCCGGTCCTCTTTGGTTAAGTCCTCGTTGAAGCGCAGGCCTTTAGCTTGAAGAAATCCGTTCCTTTTAGCCGCTCTCCAAACCTCCTCCTTCAGGCGCCGGGAGATGAATCTGATGAGAACACCTCGGGGCCTCGGGTCCTCCTGGCGTTTCTTTCCCAGTCGGTGAGCAACATCAACAGCATCGGGAAACTTTTCCTTCTCCGAAGGCAGAACATGCTGGCAAATGTTGATCACCTCCTCCCGCACATTTTCTTTATCAGCCTCAGGAAGCCCATACAGCCTCAGATTCCAACGACGACCGTAGCTTTCCAGCTCTGCAACCCGCGTCATGCATCTCAGCGTAGATTCCTCACTTTTTTCCACACGTTTCTCCATGACAGCAACTTTATCATTTATTAGTTTAATTTCGGAGCGGACCGTTTCGACCATTTTTTCAAGAGCATCACTTCTTGAATTGATCAGGTTGGCAAGCGTATTAACTGCATCATCTGACTTAATGGACCAGGGAATATCAGGTCTTTTAGCAAGAGAAGGCTTACTTGGGGTCACTGGGAGTGGAGGAAAATCCTCCTCCATCATCACATGTGTATCCATGCTGCTGGAGTAGTCGTGCTCGTCGGCTAGCAAGCTAGCGGAGCTTTCCTTTTCTTTCGGAGATTCTCTTCTTTTAGCGGATTTCGGCATTTTGCATGGGGTTGACTTCTTAAATGCGTCAAAAACACAACCCAGAGCGCTCCCCGGCCGTTTTTCAAGAAAAAAGTAGTTCTTGCTGCTCTAAAAAAGTTCGCAAAAAAGTTAGGTGCTGAGAGCTCGATATAAACAAACCAGTCACGCCGCCATCTTGCCGGCTCCTCCTAAAATGACGTTTTTCTTTGATCTGACGATGTGTCTGATTACGTCNTCGGCATTTTGCATTGGGTGACTTCTTAAATGCGTCAAAAACACAGCCCAGAGCGTTCCCCGGCCGTTTTTCAAGAAAAAAATAGTTCTTGCTGCTCTAAAAAAGTTCGCGAAAAAGTTAGGTGCTGAGAGCTCGATATAAACAAACCAGTCACGCCGCCATCTTGCCGGCCCTGCTTACGCTAAGGAGCCGTATGGACGCGATGGACGTAGCATGGCGGATAGACGTGACGTATTTCCGGCGGAAATGATGTCAATGTCTGTAAATGGAGGTTTTTTCAAGGAGGTTTTTTTAAGGAAGTTCTTTTTTTTAAATCCAGATTTATCGATCTCAAAGCGAAAGTTATTCTTTAAAAACATTTTTCTTGATGTGTATGTTATTTATTTATTGTAAGTTTTAGTTGTACTTTTATTTACTATATATTTATATTTTTCTAAGGCGTGGCTCGGCGATCTTAGCAAGAGTACCTAAATTGTGCTTAGATTGATATAAGCAATGTGGTGTTACTGTCATCCATACGGAGCAATGTGTCCCACCCCCGGCAGGACACTCTGTCTGCCCTGGAGAGCAGCTTCAGAAGCAGGCTGCTCCCCCCTCGATGTGTGAAGGAGAGACTTAGGAGGTCTTTCCTTCCTGCAGCTCACAGACTGCACAATGGAAAATTCTAAACACATGCAATATCTGTACATAAGATTTTCAACTATTTATTTATTTTTATTTTGAACCACTATCCATGTGCAATAAGCAATAATCACTTTACTGTACAT
>NW_023417355.1:5529-6718 GCF_002922805.2 Oryzias melastigma | reverse complement strand
CGGAAGCCTGGCCATACAAGGTAAGTGAAGCAGCAGACATGACAATAATATGTTCAGCACAAGATATTTAAACATTACTGTTTTAATTGGATCGAATGTAAATACTTTTTTGTTTAGTTTGTTTCTCTGTGGACTCTTAATATTTGTATTCATAAAATCAAAACTTTCAAGCTGTAACCTAATATCCTGAGCTACTTATCTCAATATTAAACATAGAAGAAAAAGCTTCTGACTGTTCTTAATTTTATTCCTTTGAAGAAATGCAAACTGAGAGGCACCCTTCTGCAGATGAAACTGTACTGAACACAGGCACATCTTTATTCATTTCCAAATGTAGTACTTGAGGATTATGGAACGGTTCTTCACATCCTGGACAGGACTTGGTGAGACTCAATCACGGTCGTCCTTGGATGTGTTGAAAACAAAGTTTCAGGAGGTTCTTCCAGCCATTTGCCATTTTCCTCTGCAACATCTTGTGTAGTGCTCATAAATATTGGATTTATTGAATAACATTTAAGAACGATCCTGCTACAAAAGCAACCTACCATTATAGACCAGGTTTTCTTCATGACTCCACCATACACACAACATGAAGAACTTGAGAAGAGCACAAGTTTTAATAAACTTTATTTGTAAGTAAATTAAAAATGAATGTAAACTGAACCAAACAACATCTCAACATTTATAAAAAGTAAAATTGAACACTTAACTCTTAAAAACAGAACAACAACAAAATAAGTGCAACATAATTTAAAAAATCCCTCCTTTGGCAGCAGAATCTCCGCCTGCAGCCTGGTCTTTCCCTTGTTAATCAGGAAGCTTATGAGGATCTGAAAACAAGGAAAAGATCCAAATATACAATTAGATTTTTGACAAAACAAAGAATGCACTGCTTTGGTCTCAAAGTCAAATGTTGACCAAAATCACCTAAAAGATGGCTTATCTTTCACAAAGCACATAGAGAATCTTACTTCTGGGAGCATAACATAGAAAACGTAATCCAGGAGCTGGATCTCCCCTTTTCGGATTAAGGACCCGACTCCTGTGGCCTCCTCAATGGTCCTCAGTAGCTGAAAAATCTGACAAGACTGAAAAATTTTAAAACAAATAATGTATGAACACACACACAACAGATGAAATTTTGATATACCCGCTGGTCACTCAAGTTTATGGTCCTCAGCTTCAAATC
>NW_023417355.1:0-4522 GCF_002922805.2 Oryzias melastigma | reverse complement strand
TATCAATTCTTGTAGACTTGATTGTACACATATTCAACTCAAATACAAGGAATCTGGACACTTCACCTGCACTGTTCCGAACCATATATTTCTATCTGAGTCACACTGGTGGAAATGTAGTCTAAATACATCCTTAGTCGGACTTCAAGTCAATTGGATCATTCAAACTGATCCAATACTGAAGCTGAATCGAATAGGCAACATCTAACACACCTATGGAACAACACCTATAGATTCCAATCAAATCGTTGTTGTATTGATTTGTTAAACTTCTAATGAACCAAGATCCATTTTGATAGTTTTCATAACTGACCTCAGGGTTTTGAACACGCTTCCCCCTCAGCCTGATAACTTCCCATCAAGGAGGTCCTGGCACTCTGTTGTCCAGTGTGGAAAGAGCTGTTCGTAACTATGATGAGACTGAATAAAAATGGGATTGAATAATTAAGAGAAACAATTATCCCAAGATCTGGCACAATTATTTCACATTTTATCTATATAAATTTATGTATGAAATCACTTCACCATCAACAAAAGTGATTCTAAAGGTTTACCTACACTGTAAAAAGAAAACATATTAATGCACAAATGAAAAAGAAAAAAATTCTTCAGATTTTTCTTCTTTACCTGTTTAAAGAGTTGTTTTCCAACAACAGCAGGCACCACCACCTCCGCAAAACTGGCATGTCATGCTGAAATTATTGTAAGAATAGTACTTTAATGCACAACCAGAATGCAGGGTTGAAGACCTAATTTTCAGCAAGAAATTATACTTACAATGGAGCTGTCAAAATTTTCCCCCAGCACAATATACAGCGCAGCCTGTAGAAAAAAGTCAAATATTCAGACACAATCATATTTTAATGAATTCATAATTGGGACAACAGAACACCTTTATATTGTATCATATCATAAGTACCCATGCTTTTTTTATCAACTTCAAACTTCATAAAAAAAGAAAAGCAAAGGATTTCAAACACATTTGCAGCAATGCATGCTACTACACACCATTAGCATGAAAACCCCACAGTCTACCCCAGAATCTTGCTATGGGAAGCCCTGTGTTAAGGAAAGCAAACATTATTGTAGTGACAGTGAAATAGTAAGAAATGATGGTACTATTGTCATACATTTACAATACTGCTAGAGGAACCTTTGACATGGTTTTAGATCAATTATTCTTCTTTAAATTCATATTTCTTCTTTTAACAATACTTTTAAGTAGCTTTCATATTTCCATCATCTACATGTCAAGTGTTACTTATGCCAACATACCACTAAATCCTTGCCCGTCAACTCTGTCCATGCACCTGGACATATTTTCAGTGCAACAGCCCTGTGTGTTTAAGAATATTAAAATTCTGTGAATGTAAAAAAACATGTGGGTTAAATACAATCTCCAAAGGTCTCATGAACACGACCTCATTACTAGAAATACCTAAAAAAAAAAGTACAGTGGCAGGAAGGGATATGTGGACCATTTCTTTAAAAATACTTCTGTGGATGTTGGATGATTCTCAACAGAAAGAAAAAAAAATAGTGATTATATGAATACACAATTGATTTATTAATATACTGTATTTGTCTATGTTTTCCACATAATTATAGACACAAAATTAAAGTTCAATTTATTTCTTAATAAGGGTTCATAAACTGTTTCTTGTCACTGTACTTTCAAAAACGGTCATAGGAACGTGACCAAAAAACGGAACATTTATCAGAAAAATACAATAAAAAAAGGTCTGTAGAACACGACCAAACAAAGTTAAAGGTCATAGGAACGTGACCAAAAAACATAACATTTATCAGAAAAATACAATTGAAAAAGGTCTGTAGAACACGACCAAACAAAGTTAAAGGTCATAGGAACGTGACCAAATGTCAAAACTCATTATGTAACCTCAAGAGTGGGATGAACTGCTGGGCTCTAAAGCCCAAGTTGGTTTGAGCATAGAGGGAGTCTAGAAAGAGAATCTCTTTCTGCTCTGGCTTGATGACCTAAGGAGGAAGGCTAATGTTTATCAGAAAAACACATTACAGTAATTTTTGGAGCATTGCAGTACTGTTTCCTTGATAAAAGTGAATAAGAGCCCCAGCTACTATACCACACACACTCACACACCTGTGAAATGCAGTTGAGTCTGAATCTGTTCATGGTATGATAAGATTATCAATGTCTAAAGTAGGAATTAAATATGACANTGTGGCTCTCCTTCTAGCTTCTGGCCACGCATTTCCCGAAGCATTAATCACAAGCAAATAGTTGTTGAACATACGCATCCACATGGCGTAAGGTAGCGGTGGTTCTCCGGGACACGGCAAAAACACTGGCGGTGGATGCACGTTCGCCGCCATGTTGAACGGTGGAAAAATACGCCGGCAAAAACACGGAGGATCACTCGTCGCCAAAAATGTAATGTTCGAGGCGTAAAAAGACGAACGTATTTACTTATCATTTGCTTTATTATCGTTCAACAACATATCTCCATTTTCATCGTCATCATTCTTTGCTTTTCCTGTCTCTCTCTCTCTGACCTCTGTCCTCTAGCACCGCCTAGTGGCTTGGAGTATAATGAACATAGGACACAACATATATGAAGTCCAAAATAAAAACTTTGTAAATAAATGTGTAATCAATCTCTGAGTAAAATGAAATACTTACACAGATCTGGAAATGTCCAGGTGTCCACAGAGGGAATAAGATGAAATCCTTCAGATGGGCTTGACTCTTTTGAAAGACAGTTTAAAAAGAAAAACTAAGTATGAACACTTATGCTAAGTTTTGCCCATTCATATTTGAAAAACATGTTGCATACTTACAGGTAGACTTGCCATCGGATCAACATTCAGTGGTGGTAGCCAGGTTGGACAGACGTACAGGTCTACAGTGTAGACATCCTTTCCCTGATCAAACATTAGCACAGTACACATTTTCAATAAAGAAAGTTAATAAAAAAATAAAAGAAAACATCCATATTTTAATTAAGGGACTTAAGATAAGGCTTGTGTAAAACTAAAGTGTGTGTTGACATTTCAACACATTTAAGTTACCACATGGGTTGTTCTGTGAAGCATATAAAGCTCATAGCACCTTTGAGAGAGCAATCCTTTCCATAATTTCAAAACAGGCATTCAGAATCTAAGAAAAAAATAAATGTGTCCTGTTAATTGTAAATGAAATACTTTCAGACATTTCAAATACAGTTAATAGCTCATTTCTATATGTATCAAATATGGGGTGAAAAACAGCTGTCCTCTGCATCCACATCACTATTTTTAACATGTTTTTTAATTTTATTTAAGGCTTCTTCTATTTCAAATGCTATCTCTGCCTGTGGCTTTTGTAAAGCAGGTTTGCAATTCACAATCTTTCCATAAACCTATTAAATTTTCTTGGCAAATGGTGGCTGAACTATTATGTGTTAACACACATTTTAACATAATATATGTTATATTTTAGATAATGTGAAAACATTTTTTTTTTAAAATGCATTAACCCTGAAGATGTGCAGTAAGATCAAACTTACTCTGCACGAGTAACGTGAATTTATCTCAGTTTTTGTGCTGGACATGCGTCCTTACATGCTAAAAGCTTCAGCCTTACTTGTTTGCCCCTTTCTGTCTGTTATTAAGGACTTAATGTCTTTGCCTCACTCTGTTTTAGAAGTAAACATCGAAAATATGGCGTATAAAAGCATTACTAAAATTAAAAATTAAATATTGAGAAGTTCACGCTGTGAAAACCGACGTATTATTTAACTAAGCTAACCTAGCATCAACGCGGAGCTTCGAATCATTCCGATTAAAAATAACTTTGTGGAAAAAAGGCAAACGTGAAATAAGTGATGCATTTAGTCATTTAAATTGACATAGTCACAGAATGTATCAGCAAAACAAATATTTGCTTTATAGAGAATTATGATAGCATACTCTTTAACTTACCTTCGTATTCTTCGCTTGTCGTAAACTAATGCTTGGAAGAAAGTCAATCTCGTTTTCAATAAAGTTGTGAAAAATAAATAAATAAATAAAGCCAATCTCCGCCTCAGGGAAAAAAAAAAAAAACTCCCTTTCCGGGTTAAACTTTGTTTTCGTTCCGGGTCATAGACTGTTTGACGTCCATCGCTATTGATGTCCAATATGGCGACGTCCATACGTCAAACCGCCATGACAGCCTGCACCGAGGTGCCTCTCAGATTCTGGGGTAGACGGTGGGGTTTTCATGCTAATGGTGTGTAGTAGCATGCATTGCTGCAAATGTGTTTGAAATCCTTTGCTTTTCTTTTTTTATGAAGTTTGAAGTTGATAAAAAAAAGCATGGGTACTTATGATATGATACAATATAAAGGTGTTCTGTTGTCCCAATTATGAATTCATTAAAATATGATTGTGTCTGAATATTTAACTTTTTTCTTCAGGCTGCGCTTTATATTGTGCTGGGGGAAAATTTTGACAGCTTCCTTGTAAGTATAATTTCCTGCTGAAAATTAGGTCTTCAACCCTGCATTCTGGTTGTGCATTA
>NW_023417354.1:9381-16604 GCF_002922805.2 Oryzias melastigma | reverse complement strand
AGGATTCAGGAGTGAAGCTTCTGTCTGCTGGACTGGAGAGTCCACGCTGTAAACTGAAGAGTCTCAGGTCAGCCTTTTTAAAATTGTTGATTCTCTTGGGCAAGTTTTGCATATTTTTATATGATTTAGGAGAACGTGGGGCTTAAGTGAAGAGGAAACAGTAGAGGACTGTTACACAATAGTAGGATCAAAAACAATAGTTAAGTTCAAAACCTCAGTTAGGATTGATCTAATTATATTTTGTTGAACACCATCCCATCCAGAAATGCCAAGTGGGCCTTGAATGGGTTTGTCTGCTGTTTTTTGTGGTGGGCCCCACCTGTGTTTGCCCACCTTGGCTCCACTACACAGGGACCAACACCCTTGGCAGGGACCCTGCTAGATCTTCTTGCCCTGGGGCCGCAGAGCTTGCTACACTGTCCACAGGGCGGCTGGCTTACTATCTAGTCCACTAAGTTCCCACTTTAGCCAATGTGGGAAAATGCACGTTCAGCCACTGCTGAAACTGTAGACAAACCCAATTCGGCCCACAAATTCTGAGAATTCCTGTGGATGGTCAAAACTCAGATCCTAGAACAACAATGCAGTTTCCGTCCTGGAACGGTGAACCAGCTCCACAGCTTCTGTAGAGTGCTGGAGGGTTTGTTGGAGTTCCCTCATCCAGTCCATATGTGTTTTGTGGATTTGGAGAAAGTGTTTATCTGCGTCCCCGTGCTGTCCTGTGTAGGATGCTTTGGGAGTACGGGTTCTGGGGAGCCTTACTGAGGGCTGTCTGGTCTCTGTATGACTAAATCAGGAGCTTGGTGCACGTAGCCAGAAAGTCAGGCCTGTTCCCGGTGCATGTAATGCCTCATTTCCACCGACTGGTCCAGACTGGACTGGATCGGGCCATACTTTTTAGCATTTCAATTACAAAATGGATCCGGTAAGCAGGTCCGACTGATACCATTTATAGACCCGCGTTGGTTGTTGGTCCATTGGGAAATGGAATGGACCCGAGAGGGCGGAGCTTCTGTCGTCACACAATGTAACCTACTGATTGGTGGAAAGGTTTCACGACAACAGGAAAACCCTGGGTGACTGGGAAGAGCAAGAAGCAAAAGTTTATAACTGCTCAGCTTTGTTTATTATTGTTTTTGGCATTTTTTCTCAAAAAACAAATGGGTTTTGGTTTTAATTCTTTGTATTTAATGTTTGTTTTTAATTGCAAAGCACTCTGAGCTGCAACACATGAAAAGTTATTTTGATAAATAAAGATTGATTGATAAGTTCAGTTTGTTGAATAATAACCTGACAAGGTCAGATTATATTCAGACTTACTTTCTGTTCTCCCAAATGTCAATATAAAATGTGAACAAGCTTTAAAATAATGTTACATCTGATCACCACTGCATTTACTGAGGTGAAAATGAAGAATGATGCTGTCCAGTTGCAGAAAATTTTAATCACTATACATAGCAAACTAATGAAAAAGTACAAACATTTAGTTTTACATGCAATAAAAGTATCATCACGGAATGAACTAACAACAACCTACTCAGGTTCTGTCTCATAATGTAACAAAAAAAGCCTAAAGCATACACTTGTTTATGTTTTTTTTATTAGTAGTTGTGAAGTTCTTAGAACTATTCAGGATATTTTGTTCTGATGTATCCAATCCTATTGCTGTGGGTATCACATACCACAAATGCAGTACTTTTGGTTTTCAACCAAACATAGTTACAATACTATTTCAACTATTTTCTTTTTTGCAATATTGTTATGAAAGCACAATTTTGAGCTAACATGTTCAAAAAAGGTCTTTGACCTGCTTTTTGTGAATTACAATTTTTTTCAGATATATTGAATTTTTGATATTTTTTGCATTAAAGTCTGCATTGTAGTTAGAGGTGGCTGATTAGCTCATTTGACTGGTGAAGGACCTGGGTTTGGTTCATTGAGCTAAAATCCAGTGAGGATCCTTAGACAAGACTCTTCATGCTGCTGCATAACTTGGTCTTTCTGTACCTTACAAATACAGGATTGTGTCAGAAGAACATCCAGCATAAAACTCTCTGCATACCCACCTGTGAGAATCAGTGAAAGCTGATTCACTGTGGTGATTCCTGACAGGATAAGCAGAAAATGAACAACAACAGAGTTCACATTCAACCCTAACCCTTAAGGAAAAAATTTTGAATTGGCAATTCAAGTCATAAATGTTGCTGACCTAGAATGAGATCCCGACTACAAGCGACTGAAACGAGTTTCCTCCTTTGGGTGGCTGGGCGTTCCCTTAGAGGTAGGGTGAAAAGCTCGTCCACCCGGAGAGATCGGAGTGGAGCCGCTTCTCTTCCAGATTGAGAAGAGCTAGTTGAGGTGGCTAAGGCATTTGCCTCCTATAGTCCTCGCTGGGAAGGTGTTCTGGCCATGTCCCACTGGGAAGAGGCCAGTTCAAAATGCTTTTCTCCAGTCACGAGGCCACACACTCTCACTGCTCCTAAACACACTTTTCTGTCTGCTTTCAGGTTGGAGGACTGCAGTTTGTCAGAGATCAGCTGTGAAGCTCTGGGCTCAGCTCTGAAATCAAACCCAACTAGTCTGACGGAACTGAACCTGAGCAGGAACAGCATTCAGGATTCCGGATTTCTTCATCTCCGTGGTTTTCTGGAGAGTCCAGACTGCAGACTGCAGACTCTGAGGTCAGTAAATGAGCTGAACTCCCTGAAGGATGATAAGAAAGTTTCGAGTGAAGAACTTTCTGATGTTTCACTAGAATTTCTGAACATGTCGTTTTACTGCTGCAAAGCTGGATCACAGGAGTCAGTTCAGACGTTTAATGAACATCTCTACAAGCTTTTCTTCACCTCATGACCATTTCCAAAAAGGTCAAGGAAAAGGAGACAGAAGGGAATGTTTTCACCACACTGAACTCTTTCCTTGTTTTTTAATAAAGCTTTTTTGTAACTTCAAGCTTCTGATTCAAAACACATATACTTCCAGAAAATTTGCAAATTATTGAAGGAAAACAAAGATTTCCAAACTCAAGCAGATCACTTTGTTTTTGTTTATGTCTCCAAAATAATCTCATGTTTTGTTTTAAAATATGTAACACTGAGAAGAAGTTTTTTACTCAGAAGATGAGTCTTAAAGAAGCCTTCAGAGAACGCCCGACTCATTTCCGTCTTCATGTGATTACATAGAAAACAAGACCACAAAGTTGTGTTTGTGTTGAAGTCAGCTGAAGATGAGAACTTCTCAGAGGAACCTGGAGACTGAATGTTTACTGACAGCATAGAAAAACTGAATTTGGAACAGACACCTTTTCAGAGAACTTGCAGATAAAATTACACTAATGTCTGTTAAGAAATGTTTAGTTTATTGGAACTTTGATGAAAAAAATTGGAGAAGATAAATCATCTTCACACACAGGAAGATGAAGTGGATCATCTGGTTTGAGCTGTAAAGGTCAGAAAGATGGAGTTCATGACAGATGGCTGCTTATCTCTCAGCTGCTGACATGAACTTTCTGCTTCTGCAACAAACTCAACTTTTGCAAAAGGCCACTTATTAAAGTGAATTATCTGAGGAGACAGGAGATCCCACAATCAAACAGCATAGTTTCATGTTATATGAACAGCAGAAAATACTTTACAGCATTTTAAAAGAACATTTCTAAGAAAACATCAGAACATGAAAGTGTGAGCACAGACTAGAGATGAAAAGAAGGAGGGTTTTGGTGAAGAGAAATGTAAGAATTGAGTAAACCTGCAGAGTAAGGATGTAATGAGACTTCTAAAGTCGGTAAAAAAAAACTGTTTAAACTTGTCAACATTTTCAGCATTGCAGAAAATTAAAAAATCGATTTGTCACGGCTTGTGCCTACATTTAGAAATGCAGAGCTGATGATATTTCTCCCTGCAGCTTTGCTGTTAGAGTGTGCACACGCCTGTATGTCTGAGTAGAGAACAGACTGGCGTGCTCTTCAACTGCACTTCCATCCTGGGAAATTCCCTCAGCTCCTTTGGAATCAAAATTTCCCACAAGTCAGTCCCTCCAGGATTTCCCAATGTTGTGATCACAACTATTAACCCAAATTCAAGCGACAGCTGCTATTTTTTGCAACTTTACATTTTTTGCCGCAACTTTATTGTAACTTTAACCAATCTACCATGACAACAGTCATGGGTGATGACGCAGCCTCACGACTGTTTTCCTTCTGACTTCTTCCCAGGAGCAGTGTTTTTTCTAAACTATCTTTAGCCTTGTCTGTTTTTTCTCTGCAAGCTGCACGTGAACGGTCATTACATATGTGTTTGCTCAGAGTGCAAATGAGGATGGGTGCGTGCGTGTGGGGGGTGTAGGGGGACTGCGCTGAATGGGTGCAGACATTCCAGTAACACTGTCCCGCTGGACCTGCAGCTCCACTGAGCTGTAATGGAAACGTCCTGAGAGTCTCAAGGAGGAAGTTTGATGTCAGTTTGGAGCTTTGGCAGACGTCCACTAGATTAGAGTCAGTCAGATGCTGATACTTCATGGTGGAGTCAGCTGAAGTCAGGAAGTCATTTCTGACAGTGGACTTGTATTCAGAAGAACCCACTTCACAGTCAGTACTGACAGCAGAACCATCAGAACTCTGCAGTCTGACTGTTATCAATCAATTTATTATTTGTAAAGCACTTGTAAAAGAAGATGCAGTCAAAGTGCAGAACAGAGAAATAAAATCAATAAACAACAACAAAGAGAAACAATAAAACCAATCAAACAATAAAACAATGAGGCAATAGGGTACAATTTAACAAACAATAATTAGACACATTCATACACAGGGATGCTGAGGTGCATATTCAACACATGATTACACCTGATTCACTAAAAACACTTCTCTGTCTGCTTTTAGGTTGAGGAGCTGTGGTTTGTCAAATATAAGCTGTAAGCCTCTGAACTCAGCTCTAAAGAACAACCCGTCCAATCTGACAGAACTGGACCTAAGCAAGAACAAACTCCAGGATGTAGGATTTCCTCAACTATGTGGTTTCCTGGAGAGTCCAGACTGCAGACTGCAGACTCTGAGGTCAGAATCCATGTTTTCAGTTGTGTTGAGATCAATATGACAACAAAGTTGTGTTGACACTAAACTGCAGACATGAGGCTGATGTTCTTCTGCTATATGCTGACCATCTTTATGCTGAGGCTGTTTTCTTCTTCTGAAATTGAGTCCAATTAACTGTGGCAGGGGATCTTACGTTTGAATGTTTCTTAACATCTTCTTCATTTCTAATGTCACCTTCCTTAAGGACTGATCTTTTCTTTTCCCACAAAATTGTGCAGATGGTGCTTGTTGTAACTCTACAATCAGAGACTTGATCCTAATAATAATACATTTTATTTATATGGCGCCTTTCCGGGCTCCCAAGGTTGCCTTACAAATAAAAACAAAATATAATATAAAGCTTTAAAAAATGACAGTCATAAAACTTGTAAAATGTAGTAAAATGTCATTAATGAGAGGGGATATGCCAGTCTGAAGAGGTGAGTTTTGAGGTTTTTGGCAAACCGAGGGAGTAGCTCCATGTTCCGTAGATCAGAGGGAAGGGAGTTCCAGAACTGGGGGGCAGAGCGTCTGAATGCTCTACCCCCCTAGAGATGACGCGATTAGGTACAACCAGCTGAAGGGAGGAGGAAGACCTGAGGACCCGGAGTGCCAACACCGATGAGGTTGCAGAGGTATGGAGGGGCGAGGTTGTGGAGGACTTTGAATGTCAGAATAAGGAGTTTGAAGTTGATCCGTTGAGGTACTGGCCGCCAGTGGAGCTCTGAACTCTTTAGAATCAGAATCATCTTTAATGCCATTGTTGCACAAGGACCTTGTGATACAATGAAAAAACAGTAGCTCTTCAGACAATAGAATAAAAGATAAAAGATAATATATATAAAAGTCTAAAACTCTGTAGGAGGAAGACATTATTTACATATATTGCACATGGAGGATGAAAAAAAGCACCAGAGTAGAGTATTATTGACAGTAATAATAATTCCGCTATTGCACTTGGATGTGATTGCACATCTGACTATTGCACATTTTATGAAGAAGAACTGAAGGATGAAAAACATGAACTTTGTCTTTAAATTGAACTCTTTGTTCTGGATTCAGGTTGGAGAACTGTAGTTTGTCAAAGATCAGCTGTGCTGCTCTTGTCTCAGCTCTGAAGTCCAACCCATCCCACCTGACAGAACTGGACCTGAGATACAACAACCTGCAGTCTTCAGATGTTCAGCAGCTCCAGTATCTGGTGAAGAGTCCAAACTCCAAACTGCAGACTCTGAGGTCAGTAGAGGGTTGGAGTCAGTCCAGCTGCTTCCAGATGTTTGGTCCTAAAGTTAGTCTGAGAGCAAAGATGCAGAGTTTCCTGTGAAGCTGCAGCTTCTCAGTGAAGTCAAAGTCAGGCGACAGAAACACTGGCTAACATTCACCTATAAGGACATTCTCGGTAAACTACCTCAATATCTGTGCCGTCTTCTTTCTCCTGTTAACAACATATATAACTCTCGCTCCTCACTCAAATTGCTTCTTTATGTCCCCAGATTCCTCAGTGAATTAGGAAAAACAGCCTTTTCCATTGCTGCTCCGCTTTCCTGGAATAATATTCAAAACTCTCTGCATCTAGATGACCTTATTCCATTGAATTGTTTTAAAGCAAAACTTTCTGAGCTTTTAAAAGAAACATGCACATGTCACCCTTGACCTATTTGTACCACTCTTAATTAACCTATTAGCCATTGTCCTACTGTTCATTTTTTATTGCATTTTATTGTATTTTATTGTAATTGTATTTTTATATTTAACTGTTTTAACTGTATTTTATTTTGTATTGATGCCTTTTGGCCCAGGTCTCCCTTGAAAAAGAGATGTAGTCTCAATGGGATTTCCTGGTAAAATAAAAATAAATAAAAATAAAACCGAACCCTAGTCTGGGACCAGGGACCGCTCTTGGACCCATCTTTCATGGTGGTCTCGGTTGAGATCCAATTGGACTGAGCTTTAGTTTGCTCACTGAATAAAATCTGCTCCTGGAGCAGAATAACTGGACTTAAATGGCCACCATAGCCAGTGGTCACATGATATGAACAAAGCAAGAATGAAGCAGCAGGACAAATGTAAAGCAACAATTATGTTGTCAAAGCGGGAAAAGGGTCCAATTTCTAACTTGTTAGAACATTTATTTTAACACCACTAAAACGCT
>NW_023417354.1:0-9252 GCF_002922805.2 Oryzias melastigma | reverse complement strand
ACCACCATCAGATAGAGACAAAATTTCATCTCTGGACTTCTCATTTCTCTCTGCAGGTGGGAGAGAGATGCTCTTCCCAATATCCACTGAGCAGAAAGGCACATCATCATCATCATCTGGTCTGCAGAGATGTTGTTCCTGGAGGTGGAGAGCAGAGTGATGGAGGAATCAGAGGAAGTGGAGATGAGTGTCAGAGCTGCAGCATGAACTGATCTGAGATCAGCTCCACTGTCTCTCTCAGGATGAAGTGGACAGTTATTGTGCTGCAGCTCCCCTGGTGGACTGATGGAGAACTGCACTTCATCTTCTCATTCTAACTTGGAGTGTTTGGAAATCTTCTGCTTCTCTTCTCTCTCGTATTTGGAGTTTCTCTTAACTTTGTCCACACCTCTTGCCTTAGTTGCTGATGCCATCCTTCCTGTCAGCTGACATCTGTGTTCCTCTGTACATTATCATGAAGGAGCAGCTGTGAGCATTTCTGCACTAAAGTCAGTTGAACAAACAACCAACAGAAATTGATCAACCATTTATCAGTTTTCTCCTCAGGTGTCCTGAAACTGTTTCTCTGAATGATCTGTGTTAGTGATTCATCAGATTCAGACATGATGGTTTCCTGCAGAAGCTCAGAAGTCTTTTGAATATTATTGAGGTTTTTCACAGTTTTATGATCAAACTTCCTTTTTCTTTAGCGTTTTGCGGGTAAAACAGTCACTTCATAAATTGAATTTTCTTTTGAAATATTCTTTCACATAATTCTAGTCTGCAGATTAAACACAGAAAAAACTCAGGAAACATCCACCTGTGAAAACAGCCTCATGAGGATCCAGGAATTAATCTACTGTGGAGACCTTTTTACCATACAGAATAACCGGATTACATAATTATGCGAAACAGAGAAATGAAGTAATTAAGTAGGGGTGGGATTATATAAATTCGCTTCTTCCCAATCCTTTTCAAGCAATCAATCAAACTCTACTGACTTTAGTTAATTATCACAAAAAATGAATGAACCAAATGTGACATAAGTGTGTTTTATGTTTGTTTTCTATTTTCTAATCAGTGCATTTAATTGTTTCTGTAATGAGTTTGAAATAATTGTGTTTTGTCCTGTATTTTTTCAATCTATGCTTGAAATAAACCAATCAACCAATTAATCAGGTTGGACCCGACTGGGGCCCATGGAGGAGCCCCGGCCACCAGGCGCTCGCCTCCGAGCCCCAACCCCAGGCCTGGCTCCAGGGTGGGACCCTGGTGACGCCAATCCGGGCGACGTAACGGTATCCCAGGTGTTGTCACTCATAAAAGGGGTTTTGAACCGCTCTTTGTCTGGCTCGTCACTCAGGACCTGTCTGCCATGGGAGACCCTACCAGGGGCAAAAGCCCCCGACAGCATAGCTCCTGAGATCACTCAAGCACTCAAACCCCTCCACCACGTTAAGGTGGCGGTTCAAGGAGGGTGATCATTTTCTAGAAAGTCAGAAACTAGTAGAAACTTTCTGAGCATAAACCCTGTTTTCTCCAGAGGACATGAATGAACAGAGTGGATGTTAGTGAGGAATGACATAGAATCACTTTGATGCAGCTGCTGCAACAACACTAACTGCATTGAAGCAGGAGGGAGAAGGGAGACACCTGCTGGCTGTTTCCAGAACTGCATCTTAGTGTCTAAAGGTTCAAAACTGAGCAACAGTGAACAGCAACATTAAAGTTTAATGACTTTGATTTAATCAAATATTCATCTCATCAGGCCTTAACCAATTCATGGAACACCGGAAATACCAAAAGAACGTTGATCAGAAAATCTGTCTGTTTTGTAAATGATTTGGTGGCTCCTGCAATAACTAAATAAACTAAGAAGTTCACAAGATCACATCAGACCAGCACAGACTCACATTACAGAGAAGTGAATCACAGCAAACATTTTCCTAGAAATAATGAGGACAAAAGCTTGTCCTCGTGGAGGCCGGATGCCTTGAAAACTAGCAGATGGGATGTCAGTAAATGAAGAGTTTGATGTTTCCAGTCATCTTTGTTTGTGAATCCCTCTCACAGCTCCATCCTCCGTCTGATTGTTCCTCATCGGAGCTCTGAGGCGAGGCTGAAGTCTCTGGAACGCTCCTTCACTTTCTACTGGTCAGTATTCACTCTCTTGGATTTAGAACTGGGTTTGAACCTCTGAGATCATAAAAAACAAAAGGACAGTAAACAAGAGAACGAGCGGAAAAGTAAAGCAAACAATTTAAATATGACACCCTCAGTAAAAAGCATGGAGAGGACTCAACACTCACATCTAACTTGTGTTATTATAGTTGAATGATAAAACAACAATTGCATAAAATACGCTCATATTCAGGAAAAGTCTTTTATTTACAAATTCCAATAAAATAAATCATTTTTACTCACCTTTTGTTCCTTTGTGAACACAGTAGGCTCATCTGGTTGGCTTAAAGCACGGAAAAAAAACGTAAAGAAGACATTTTTGTTTGTTTCTCTCCGGTTTGCAGGACTCCAGTGTGCTGCTAAAGCTAGCTGAAGAATGTTGCTCATGGGCCTCCGTAGTTCTGACTTTAAAGTCAGAATTTTTCATGGGCTTATTTTTTTTTCAGTGACCCTAATCCTCTTCCGTATGTTGGTCCAATTACTGCATCTTATCGTTTTTTTTTCCTTTTTTATATTCTTTCTTTCTTTATTTCCCCCTTTTTTTAACCATACTTTTCTTAATTTTAAGTATGACTGATCATTTCAACTTTACAAGCTGGAATGTTAAGAGTTTAAACCGTCCAGTCAAGAGGAATTTTTTTTTTCTCCATCTCAAGCACATTAGGACCAAAATCACTTTCCTACAAGAAACTCATGTTCGTAGTATTGATTCCAATCGGCTCCTATCACGCTGGTCCTTTGGAGAAAATCTGATATTTATTTAAAAAAATCTCCTGATATATTTGAAGATTTGTGGGGTCTTTTTTAAGAACATTTCCACCTCTTCATCAGTGTAAGGTTGGAGGAGTTTAGCTGACGTGATGGTTATGCAGCTCCCAGTATGATGGAGTGATGACACGGTTCTGGCGGTGACAGGAAAGAGGGTGTTGGTATGGGGTTCACTAACTTTGTTTACTTCAGTCTTACAATATTATGAACACTCGTTTAAGCAATTTGACTTTGAGAGTTTTGGAACCTTTTAATGCATAGTTTTATTTTATAAACATAAAACTAAATAAAAATCTCTTGAGTAAAAAAAAGAAGAAAACTGTAAAACTGAATGCCTCAAAAGTTCTGGTGTTAAATGTTTTATTTTAATTATTGAGGAAACATTTCTAGTGGTTTTTCACTTTTTAAGATGATTTCACAATTATTGTGTTTTTTTTGCTTTTGACTCCACTATTAAGTCATTATAGTCTTTAAAAGGCAATTTTTAGTGCTTATTTTATTTTATTTTTTTAAGTTTCGTTGATTCATTTGTTATTTCTTTGTTCGCTGGTGTGTTTTCTTGGTACATTATTTTAATTTTGGATTAGTATCAAAATGTGCTTCTTATGTTTTTGTTGTTAAATCTAAGCATGATGCCATTCACTCAAATCAAAGACTTTTTCTTCATATTTTCTATTCTCTGGATTAAACTGTTTTTGTAAATAGTTGCAGCATTTTAAACAACATTTATAGTTGATTAAACACTTTAAACGTTCTGAACAAATAAAGTTTCTTTGCCTTTAGTTACTGTAGACATGAATTTCAAAAACTACCAATGAAACTGAAAACTAAATGAACCAAATACATTTTTATTAGGTAATGCTGGAATTGTGTTCGCCAAGTGTGATTTCCACTCGCACCACAGGCCAGCTGGTGGCGCTAATTCACTAGAAAGCTATTTAGGAACCCCGATGAACCACAGAAGAAGAACAGCTCGATGCGCTAGCATGCTAGCAGCGTTAGCTTGTGTTCAGGCGACGGCGGTCTTTTGTTCTGACATTTTTGAGGTTTGTGGACAGAAAAGACCATACGTGGTTCGGTTCCGAACAATCCTCTTTAGCTAGAGTGTCGTAAATGACTGAATGCGTGTTGAACGTAAAGACAACGTGGCTGTGATTGTGAGACTAGCAGATGATCGGAGCTGCTGCTGTTCAGAGGACTTTGGTGTTTGTTGGAGCTGAAGATCTTCTGCAGCTGCAGGAACCATGTCTTCAGAACCACAGAAAGAGTCTGTTGGAGAAGAACTCTCTGCTGCTGACGGAACCATCGTCCAGAACGAGGAGGAGCTCTGCGGTCAGCGCAGGCTGATGGACTCCAGCTGGAACCCGCAGCTTCAGCTGCGTGTTGTTGGTATGTTTATTGCATATCGAGGTGAAGTTAGTTTGATATTGGATATTCGGCAGACATTCGCTCTGGTCATGGTTAGGGACCGTCAACAAATATATATTTTCAGTAGCTTTTGAAAGCTATTGAGGAAAAACCTGCAAATTTGCAGCAAAAAAGACTAAAAATAGAAATTGCGTCAAATGTGAATTTAAGTTGCTGATCTTAATTTAGAGTGATTTGGACCAATTGGATACAAAAACTTAAAAGCTATTGAGGAAAAACGCGAAAATTGACACTAAAAATTTGACTAAAAACAGAAATTGCATCAAAAGTGAATCTAAGTTGCTGACCCTGATAGATCTTAGTTAATTTGATAATTATAAAGCAGAGTTTCTTAACCTTTTTCACACCAGGGCCCAATGTTCCCAGTACAAAGTAATTCAAGCCCCATTCAAATATTAAGGAGGTGAAAGTAGATTTTTTTTGTTATGACGTTACTAAGATCCATATGATCCAGTTTACTCTGGACTAAAATCCAACGAGAGCCGCAAAGTCCCACCTCAAAGTTAGAACAATATTTTATTTATGTCTTTGTGACCATTGAGACATTTATTAATAAAATGTAGCAATAAAATAATCTCTAAAATTGAGTTTTTCTTTATAAAATTAACTTATTTTACTTTTGAAAGTAGCTCATACAAGTTCCTTTCAAAATAAATACATCTTGTGTTTGATCAGATCCTGCAGCTGTAGCAGATTTACTTGAATTAAACATGTAATAACGTTTTTTCTATCATTGCACTTTAGTGTTCCTTCTTCTTTTTTCTCCTTTGACTATTGAATATAAACACAAATATTTTTGAAACTAAATGTTATGAGATGATGTCATTCTGATAATAATCCGCTCTAAGAACAGATGAAACATTTTACCATCATTTTGCTCAGTTTTGTTAAAAATCTAAACATAAATAACAAAATGTAAATAATTAAAATAAATGAACCAATGCTACAAAACCAATATTTATTCAAATTGTTCTTTTTTCTTCAAACCCAAAGAGTCATAATGGAGGAGGGAAAGAGTGGCTCCAGAGCCTCAGGTTGGAGACCCCTGATCTAGTCTCATAATCCATTCATTCATTCATGTCCTGCTGGACATGAATGAATGGATTATGAGATCCATTCATATGAGACACCCCCCCCCCCACTCCGCGTGGGCACATAGCGCACTTATTTGGACCAATTAGGTATAAAACTTTAAAGCTATTGAGGAAAAACCTGAAAAATTACAGTAAAAATGACTAAAAATAGAAATGACCTCCAAAGTGAATCTAAGTTGCTGACCCCGATAAATCTTAGTTAATTTTATAATTCTAGAGTGATTTGGGCCAATTAGGTATAAAAACCTAAAAGCTATTGAAAAAAAAAACAATTTGTTGACGGTCCCTAACCATGACCAGAGCAAATGTCTGGCGAATATCCAATATCCAACTAACTTCATCAGGGTTAATGCATCCACTTACAGAAAATAGATCAATGAACGTCTTTGTTTTCCTCATCTGAGCTGCTGTTCAACTCTAAACTGTCCGGCTGGCTAGCTCCATTCCAAATATTGATCGTCTTTTTTCTTTTACCGCTAATGTTAGCTTGAGGTTGTGAGGGGCTGTAAGCTAATGGGAGAGAGAGTCAACAATGTAATTCAGTGAGATCAGTGGGCCCAACGAGATATATCACTAGAGGTGACACGCAGGCTTTTTTACTATTGTCCAAGATACGTAATGAGCAACGCCACATTGGAATGGTATAAAAAAACAGTGAGATGTCTTGGCAAACAAAGTAAAATGAACATAAAAGATTTAAAAAGTAAAAAAAAAAAAAAAAACTCTGATCAGAAAAAAAGTCATAGTAATAATATTTTATCACAGTGCAACAAATGAACAACAATTCAAACTTTTATAAAATAGACTATTATAGGAAACTCAATACGTACCTGATTCACGGTTGGGATTTTATTCAAATCCACACACAGACTGAGATTTACACAAACTGTTAGACTTCTCCGTTTTTGTATCTAAACTGATCGGTCGGAAACTGATATCGCGATAGACCGCCAGCGGCCATTGTAAATAGGCCAGTCTTGATGGTCCCGCAGACAGGAGAGAAGACAGAGTGAGCACTTCCTCCACGGCGAGGAGCGGCAAAGTCCGAGCAGCACCTGCTTTAAAGCACGGAGCGGCCAGGATTTAATATTGTACCTGAGGTGGTCACGATGAAACGCTGTGGGATAGATTCGTCTGGTGGGAGCGGTGACGCTGGGCTGGGGGGATTCGTTCTACAAGTTAGTGCCATTGACTTTGAATAGACTACAAGATCAGCTTAAACGTTCACTATTGAGAATAAACTCACTCAGATCTTCCTAAAATGTTTTCTAGAAGTTCTCTTTTATCACCTGACAGCAATAATTTACTTTGAAAAGTCACATTCTTGTTTTTCCAGCTGTGTTTGTAGCACATCAGTTAACAGACATGTAGACTATTCCAATATGGCGTCCAACTTTGCGTACGCAACAAGCTAGCATGAAACCTCACGTGATGTATCTCGTTGACCTGAGACGCTCCTGGTGCTTTAACTATAGCGAGCTAAAGAGGTCAATATCACGAAGGAAAGCCCATTAAAGCAGGTCGGCCATGAAAAACGCTGCTTTTTGCGCACGTTTTAAAAGGAGCAGTCTTGTCCTGTCCCAAAACAGATATAAAAAACACGGTTTTATTGTTTACAAACTGTGTGTTATAAGCGCCGTCCTAATGCATTCGAAACCGCGCATTGAAGGCTCAGTTTTTTTGTCACATACGTGCGTCAAAACCAGGTGAACCCAGGTGACAACTAGGAAAAGATTGCAAGCCCCGCACAGTGCTGCTGCACACCCATTCGTGTTCAAAATCCTGGTCTGTGTAGATATCAACAAGAGTACTCTCCCACATGGTGCTAATGTAGACATCTGATTATTAGGAAAGATTCCTTCATCTATGCATTTGTCCTACTTTTTAAACAGGAATCAACTGTGTTGTAATAGCATGTTGCTTTGGTTATTTAATGACTACAAAAAGACATTTTTAATTGTCTCTGACTTAGAAAGTTTGTTTCAATATTTTATTATGTAATACATAATTGCAAAAGCTAAGAAGAAGAGGAAGAGCACCAAAGAAACACTAACTACAATCAAAATAATACTGATGTTAAAAGTCAGCAAAAGAAAAAGGCTGGCCTTCTCCAGTCTGACACCAACACTCTTTCTACACTGTGCTTACAGGTGTTTGGTACTTTAGACGCAGGTCTCTTTTAAGAACCTCTCCCCCATCGTCGGGAACAGTCATGCAGGCGTCGAATGTCTTATAGTATGTGCATCCACCTTTGAAGAATTTTGGATGCTGTTTAGTTTCTTTGCAGAAAGGAAGAGAGGAACGCTCTAGGAAGACTTCATGAATCAGGAATCGAGTTGTTTTGCTTCCGGGTAGGAAAAAACTCACAAAAAATAACTATTTCATAGGTAATTTGTTTTTTTGTGTTCCAAACATAATATACAGTGATCATCATAAATGAGTACATCCTCTTTAAAAAGTACCAATTTAATCCGTATCATAATGAGCAAAAGAACAATTTCCAAACTTCCCACAAGGATGAGTTTTATTGTAAAATTGTTGAACTCCAAAACATGAAATTTTCATGTATCTCATAGAAAAGGTTGATTCTGTAAGGACACTAAAGGTTCACTGGAAAATGAAGAGGGGTGTACTCATATATGCTGAGCACTGTATGATCATATATATAGATATAGTTTAATCAGAGAGGATTAAGAAAATCATGGTATGGCCCCTTTAAACACACAATGAAACAGACAGGAGAATCTGATCTGTGCGTAAATGCAGTTTTGTGTGTATGGGGCGACTGGTGCATCCTTTTAAAGATTTAGACGCTTTTAAATCCACTGTTAGTTTCAAGCTTGTGTAATCTCAAGATGTGTGTCATGAGTAAATTGTCTTTTTTTAAACGCTTTAATGTGAATGCACAAATTGCAAGTACACACAGTGACGCACAAAATGTTTTGTATGAGGTATAAATCAAGAATTACGCACTGCTAACTACCTGGATCATTTGTGTTTAACCAATAAGGATCTTTCATGGTTGGTTGGTTGGAAAACATGTTGACCATTGGCCCTCAAGGCCTGGATTCTGACACTCCAGTTGTAGAGTAATATATTACTCTAAAATAGAAACTATTTGAAGAAAACCAAGAGTTCAATGGGAGCTCAGGTCAGGTCAAGAACAGAGAGAGAAGTCTGTGTGTGAGAGAGTGAAGCTCAGCTCTGGCTTCAGAAACAGTATGTGTGGAGGAGGGACAGATGCTGAGTGGGACTGCAGGACCTGAATTTCACAGCAGGAATATTAAAATATTAAAATCAATTCCCGCAAACTGAGCTCTTATAATGCGGGACATTCCTGCATACAAATAATGTGTAATAATCTATAAGTTTTCATTGCAGCTACAAAATCAGAAGTAAAGAGTAGAACTGAAACAACAAAGTTGTTCAGATTAGGGTTAGTCTGTCTCTCCCACAGAGGAGATGAGAACAGATGAAAGGCAGAGAGAGAGAAAGGTCAGGCTCCCCTATGAGGGGCCGTCCAAGACATTATTTATTCTGAACCATTCACATTCATACATTCTTGCTCTCACATTCATATATACTGTCTTTCGCATGCATATATTCTCTTACACATACATACATTCTCACTTGCGCATCCATATATTCTCTCTCTCACATGCATATATATATTACCATACACATACATACATTCTCACTCTCATTCTTACTCTTAAAAAAGAATATATGTATGTGAAAGACAAGTATATATGTGCATGAGAGCAAAAGTATATATGTGCGTGTCAGTAAAAGTATATATGTG
>NW_023417353.1:6907-16591 GCF_002922805.2 Oryzias melastigma | reverse complement strand
ATGCTGAAGACAGGCTTAGATGGAGGAAACTGATTTGCTGTGGTGACCCCTGAAGGGAAAAGCCGAAAGGAAAAGAAGAAGAAGATATATACATATATATATATATATATGTATAAGTCGCACCGGAGTATAAGTCGCAGTAGCCAAAAAATGCATAATGAAGAAGAAAAAAAAATATATAAGTCGCTCCGGAGTATAAGTCGCATTTTTAAGAGAATAGTCCAACATTTATGAACAAATTCAACAAGCCCGTTTGACATCAAATGTGATTCATGCTTCAAATTTGAGTCTGCTGAATCGTTTGATGTGCGTCTAATTTAATGCTTAATGTTTATCCAAAAATGTGTTCATAAACTAGACACTCCTATTGGAGAAGCTGTCTGAAGTTTTTAGCCTCATCGCTACATGATGGAGGCTTTGACTGTTTATCTCGTTTAAAATACACAGAAGATACGGTTGATGTTGAGAGGTTAAGTTATTTATTTTAAAGAACTCCACAAAAGCATCTATAATCATCTCTCCATTCTGGGTTCAGGACAGCAGTTTTTTGTCTTTTTCTTACGGCGATCGTTACCTTCTAGCCTGCAGGAGCTGCATCTAAATGACAGTTTTTAGCTGCTCTTCTGTCTGTTTATACCCCGGTTTGATGGCTTGTTGTCCCACATTAGTCCAGGGAGAGAAAAATAAAAACAATAATAATAATGTCTTGATGCAAATAAGAAAAACATCACAACATCCATGGGGAGAATGTTTAGATTATCATTAACGTTTGTTTTAAACGTAACTTCTTCTGCGTTTCTGTCAGCTGACAGCAGTAGATACCGATACACAAACCTACAGTGTCCTCTAGTGGTTTTTATTGGGAAACAACCGCCAAAAGGCAACCGGTTTAAGTGGGGAAAATAACAAATATATGAGCCTATTTATGTCTAACAAAATCACATATAAGTCGCTCCTGAGTATAAGTCGCACCCTTGGAAAATCTATGAAAAAATGCGTGACTTATAGTCTGGAAAATACGGTATATATATATATATATATATATATTAGGGCTGTCAGATTTGTCGCGTAAAAAACGCATTAATCTGACGTGTGCTTGACGCCGACAATTTTTTTGACGTATTACTCGCGGACTTTCTCATACGTGCCTTTCCATACCGCGCGCGCGGGCGTCCCCCCTCCAACTTACCGGCTGCTCTCACACTAGATCACGGGCGGGTCTCCAAACACGGAGCTGCGAGCTAAAACCGGCCGGCGCTAGGACCTGGAGAGCTCCTGCACCCTAACCTGGCTCCGGTTCGCGTCCAGTACCACGTCTGGTGGTACCGGCTCGCGTCCGGCGCCGAGAGCTGCGCACCCCAGACGTTCCGAACATCAAGCGCACCGGGGGACGTTTTAAATGTTCTGGAGGTTTAAGCGTGATGCATTTTTGTCATTCTTGTTTTCATAAATAATGTAGAAATACTAAATTCCACGAACCACACATTTTTTTTCCTTAAAAAAAGGCCAAATGTAAATTTGCAATTAATCGTGCGTTAACTCAGGACAAAATGCGATTAATCGCGATTACGAATTTTAATCGCCTGACAGCTCTATTATATATTATATATATATATACTAAGGATGCAACAATATTCTATAAGCGTAAAAATGCTAAAAACAATAGCTGGAGGAGGCTAATGCAGTAGTTCTGTGGCCGGTGTGGTGCCAAGGTAAGTTCACCCTGTCAGAATTTTTATCCCCAGTCTCATGCATCGTCGATTTGTTTGTAACGCTCCTATTTTGTCCTCCAAAGCATAAAAAAGAAGGTTGATGATCACGATACGATACGTTTTTCCCCCACATTTCTATGTGAAAGGACAGACTCTCGTGTTAAGAAATAAAGAAAAATGACACTTGTTTGACTAATCTATGATAAAACTCACAATTTATGAAAGCAACTTTATGAGGGAAGCATGTAACAACAGGAAATTATTAAATAATTATTGTTTCTATACTGCAAATTACTGGGGGCACAGATTCTGGCAGACTGGATCAGCACTGATGCAGCTGCTGTGTGAGGTGCTTCCAGCTCGTGTTTGAAGACGTGCCACCAACACTAAAACCTGCGGTGTGAAGACATCGAGGATTCCTGATCAATATGATGATCGGGAAGCAAAATGTGTCACAAGAAGTAGAGTATCTGCAAGATTTGCCTCATCTCTATGTCGTACAATGTGGGAATAAGCGTCCAACGTGACTGCCCATCTCTGACGTCATCACCCAGCCCTGTCACAACAACCCTGTTGAACAACTAAGCAGGTAACACAATGAAAACATCCCAGATTTATTTCAAAAGACTTGCGGTGTTATTTCTGATTAACACAAGAAAATATCTGATACCATCAGTGTTTATTGCTAAAGCTCTGCAGTCTTTTTTCTTAGTGGTTGATAATGAAGGATTTTGTCATTTAATGAAAACAACTGACCCACAATATAGAGTACCAGAACGTCCATATTTCACAGAAAAAAATATATACCTGCACTTAATGAACAAGTGTGCAAAGAGATTGAAAACGACTTAGTAAAAATGCACAAATTCCCACGTACAGCTGGACTTATCGGGCATCAGAGAGCATATTTCTTTGAAAATGTTCATTAAATGAATGTCAGGATTTAAGAGCACAGCTTAGATTGTTGGAGCTTTATATATTAATGTTTACAAGTAATGAGGACTGAGGAACTTTTACATTTGATTAAATCGTTTAAAAGTTGTAATGTTTACAAGTTTACAAGAGTTCCGTATAAGTGTGATTCTGCAATAAGGGCTAAAAGTTGTGCACTTGAAAAAAAATCAGATTTCTTTGTTATGTTGTTTCTGTTTGCAAAAGAAATCATAATCTTTGTAATAGTAGGATTTCAGGGGGTACTTTTTTTAATACGTACCGAATCGAGAGCAAACTGTATCGTTGCATCCCTAATATATACACTGCTCACAAAAATTAAAGGAGCACTTTAAAGAAACACATTAGATACATCAGATCTCAATATGAAGTTGGATATCTATAAAAATAACGACAGGACAGTGTCTTAGGAACAAAAGGTTGTCAAGTCTTTTAATGGAAATTAAAGTTTTCACCCTACAGAGGCTCAATTGTGTAGACACCATCAAATCATAGTGAAATGAAGATGTGGCAGGCTAGTCCATTTTTCCAAAACTTAATTTCTGCAACTCAAAATACTTTTCAGTATCTTGTGTGGCCCCCACGAGCTTGTATGCATGCTTGACAACGTGGCGGCATGCTCCTAATGAGACAACGGATGGTGTCTTTTGGCATTTCCTCCCAGATCTGTGTGAGGGATCCCTGAGATGTTGTACAGTCTGAGGAGCAACCTGGCTGCGCCTAATGGACCCAAACATAATGTCCCAGAGATGTTCTATTGGGTTTAAGTCAGGGGATCGTGAAGGCCATTCAATTGTTTCAATTCCTTCATCCTCCAGGTACTGCCTGCATACTCTTGCCACGTGAGGCCGGGCATTGTCGTGCATTAGGAGGAAACCAGGACCTACTGCACCAGCGTAGGGTCTGACAATGGGTTCAAGGATTTCATCTGGATACCTTATGGCAGTCAGAGCACCATTTCCTAGGCAGTAGAGGTCTGTGCGTCCCTCCATGGATATGCCTCCGCAGACCAACACTGACCCACCACCAAACCTGTCATGTTGAACCACATTGCAGGCAGCATAACGTTCTCCAGACTCTTTCACATCTATCACAGATGCTCAGGGTGAACCTGCTCTCGTCTGTGAAAAGTAGAGGGGGCCAGTGGCGGACTTGCCAATTCTGGTGCTCTTGAGCAAATGCCAGTCGAGCTCCACGGTGCTGGGCAGTGAGCACAGGGCCCACTACAGGACGTGGGGCCCTCAGGCCACCTTCATGAAGTCTGTTCCTGATTGTTTGGGTAGAGACATTCACACCAATGGCCATCTGGAGGTCATTCTGTAGGGCATGAGCAGTGCTCAGCCTGTTCCGTCTTGCACAAAGGAGCAGGTATTGGTCCTGCTAAGGGGTTGAGGACCTTCTATGGCCCTGTCCAGCTCTCCCAGAATAACCACCAGTCTCCTGAACTCTTCTCCATGTTCTGGAGATTGTGCTGGGAAACACATTAAACCTTCTTGCTGCAGCACGTGTGGATGTGCCATCCTGGAGAAGTTGGACAACCTGTGCAACTTCTGTAGGGTTAAGGAATCCCCTCGTACTGCCAGTTGAGATAATTATCAAGCCAAAATCAGCACGAATGCAAAACCAGCCAAAAAAGATCAAGAGGGAGAAACTTGAAATGACCTCCACGTGTAACACCTGTCCTGTTTGGAGGGTTTTCTAATTGTTGCCACTGAAGTGCACCTGTTATTAATTCCATGAACACCAATACAGCTGAAATTGATTGATTTCTGCTTCAAGCCCAATGAGGCAATTGATTTGTGATATTGGGCTATATAAATAAAAATGAATTGAATTGAATTAATGAGGCCCTCAGCTGCTTAACCAACAACTCATCAACAACTTTCACATTTTCTGGGAACGCAAACATCTTTTTAAAGAAAATTGATTCAGTTTAAACAAATCAGGAGTAGAACTGTTCTCCTCCAATCTCTTCTACTTCCTGCGTCATGCCAAGACTGAGATAAATTTATCTGAGTGTCAAAGCCAGACACAGACTGGATCCATGAGGAATGGAGCTGCCTCCACTAGAGGAAAACATCAAAAACGGGAAACCTGCCTCCGAGCACCGGAAGTGGAAAAACAACGAGGACGATGGACCCTCCCAAACACCACCAAACCAACAAACTCCTGACGGTTCCTCCCTCCCCCTCTTCACCCTCTTCACCCCACCTGAAATTCACAGAGCAGATGATGGAGCGAGTCGGGATTGGGCTTCGATCTACCCCTCTGGCTAATCCATTTTTGTCCCCCATAACTCTGTCACCAGAACGTTCGAAGGGACGACGTAAAGCCCCACCCTCTCCTGTACAACATCATATCCTGTCCCTGCAGTCAGATGTTTGATGTGTTGAGGGTCCAGGCTGTGGAAATACCAACAGTCATGATGTTCTTGTAACGCTCCTTTAGGCTATGCGCACTGACCTACAGAAGAAGGTGTTTCGGCTCACGGAGCCCAGAGTGTGTGGATTAAAGGAGCGTTACAATTGGCGAGCTAGCCAGGAGCCCAAGTGTGTGGATAGTTTATTAGTGGATTAGTTCATTTTTGTTCTCCTCTCGTTCTGTTATGGATTGTGTTGTGAAATCTGGGTTAGACATAGCCACATCTGTTTTAATCACAGGTGTCACAAACACGGAAACTGATGAGGAACTGATTGACTACTTGCGTAGCTATGGAAAAATTAAACGCACTGTTTATGTTAAAGATCCAGACAGTTCCTTTGATAAAGGAGTTTATTGATAACACATTGATAGCACATTTTCTGAATTAGAACCTTTATTACCGATTACATATAAATCAGCGATTACTGCTAGCTTTGTGTGCCGTATAACCTCCTTGGCCTCAGAGTACACCGCCACAGCAGGCAGCAGCAGCCACCCCCCTGATTACCTGGCTGAGCTGAAGAAACTCGCAGACCAGAGTGGCTGCAATTTCCAAGATGTCCTGAAGACCATCATGACACAGATCGGCCAGCACCTAGAGGCAGCAGGAGCAGAGCAAAGGAAAACCGACACCCACACCAAGGCTGGTGTAGCTGAAGAGGAGTCTGAAGAGGATAAACAGGAGGAGGATGACGACGAGTTTGATGAAGAGGAGGATGACGAGGAAGAAGATAACGCTTCAGCTGTGCAGTCTGTGCCAGCAGCAGCACCCTCTTTTGCTCTTCCTAGTCAGCATGGACTAAATCCTCATCAAAGCAGGCCATCCCGACGCATCACCCTGACAACCGACCAGCTGAACCCATCACAAGTTCAAAAAGTCGTCGTTGAACATGTAGTCCAGGATGTAGACCGCACAGCTTCTTCAATGCGTCTACGTTCCTTCTCTGGAAAAACTCCAAGACCAAGCAGTGAAGTGGACTACAAATCCTGGCGCTCTCAGATACCCATTCTCCTTGCAGATCCCAACCTTTCAGCACTTGGCGTCACGAGACGGATCATAGAGAGCCTGATGCCACCAGTTGCTGACGTGGTGAAGGGCCTCAACCCAGACACTTTGCCTGCAGTCTTCCTCAGTGTGCTTGACTCGGCCTTTGGAACAGTCCAAGATGGGGAGGAGCTTTTTGCCCAGTTCTTAAACACGCTTCAAAACCCTGGTGAAGAGCCCTCGTCCTATCTCCAACGACTACAGCACACCATCTGCTCAGTGGTCAAACAGGGTGGTATCTTAGCCGCTGATGTGGACAAGCACCTTTTGAAGCAGTTTTGCCGCGGTTGTTGGGATAACACCCTGATCACCAAACTGCAACTGGAGCAAGTCAGGAACAACCCTCCACCTTTTCCAGAGCTGTTGCTTCAACTCCGGACCGAAGAGAACAGACGTACGGCGAAGGAGTCCTTAAAGAAGCAGCACATGGGCACGTCCAAGCAGCGTGTGAGCATCCAGTCACAAAGCACCTGTTCCTGTGGCCAAAACCCCCACACCAATGAAGAGCTGAAAGAGATGAAACGACAGCTACAGAAACTACAGCAGCAAATGTCCCAACTACTGTCCAGGACATCTGCAGCTGAACCCAATGCCACACCACGCCACACCAGACAAAGTCATCTTCCCCCTAAGCCAACCAACAGACCCAGACCCTGGTACTGTTTCAACTGTGGTGAGGATAGTCACGTTTCCTCTACCTGCAGTAACCGTGACAACCCTAACCTGGTCCAGCAGAAGAAAAGAAGTCTGCAACAAAGACGAGAGGCATGGGACCTCAAGAACAAGCAGTCTTTAAACTAGATGCAACTCCTGCGGTGGGACACTCAGGAGCTGTTTCAAGAAAAAGTCCCAAGAATAAGATCTCCAATCTGCCAGTAGGTCTTATTGGAGCAAAAAGCACCGGTCAATTCAAGATAAATGAACAATTGTACAACTGTCTGCTTGATTCTGGTTCCCAAGTCACCATCATTCCTCACTCCTTCTACATTACTCACCTTTCAGACCTTGACATCCATCCTGTCACGGACCTGTTGGAAATTGAAGGGGCAAATGGACAGGCTGTACCATACTCCGGGTACATTGAACTTAACATGACTTTCCCGCCTGAGCTGTTTGGTTCCAGTATCAACATGAGCACCCTGGCACTGGTGGTACCAGACCACAATCAGTCAGCACCCCCAAATCCTTATCGGCACCAACACCCTTGATGTTGCCTTTGCCAAGCACATGAAAACAAAACGGCGACCTAAGCAAAATTCACCTGGCTACATCTCAGTTTACAAGATCCTCAAACATCGCTTCAACCAAAGATTCAACACCCACATTGCCTCTGTCACCCTCCAGTCTGATCAACCCTACACTATCAAGGCTGGTCAAACCACTGTCCTGGATGGACACCTGTTCACAAAAGTGCCAGGCGAAAAAACTGTTCTCCATGAACATCCCCAGTCCAGCTTTTTGCCTGGTGGACTTGTCATCAAAAGCTGCCTTATTGACTTGCCACAACACCAGCCATGCCACCTGCCAGTTGTGGTAAGCAATGAGACAAGCCATTCCATTCAGATCCCTGCACAAGCTGTACTAGCAGAGATCAGCAGTTATCAACAAGTCATCTCAAATAGCCAGAGCATCAAAGGACCAGCCACAGAAACGACATCGTCAGAATACAACTTTAAAGACTCACTCATAAGCCCTGAATGGAAACAACGAATAATAACTAAACTCAACAGCATCCCTGAAGTTTTTTCAAAACACGACCTTGACTTTGGCAAGACTTCGAAAGTCAGGCATAGGATTAAATTGTCTGATCAAATGCCATTCAAGCAAAGGCCTAGACCTATCCACCCACAAGATGTGGATGCAGTCAGAAATCATCTTAAAGACCTCTTAGAAACCAGAATCATCAGAGAGTCTGATTCGCCATTTGCATCCCCTATTGTTGTTGTTCGGAAAAAAGATGGTGGTGTTCGTCTTTGCATTGACTACAGAAAACTCAACTTGCAGACAATAAAAGATGCTTACGCCCTACCCAAGTTGGAGGACACTTTCACTGCTCTTTCTGGTTCGAAATGGTTTTCCGTACTGGACCTCAAGTCTGGATATTATCAAATTGAAATGGAAGAAGAAGATAAAGAAAAAACTGCTTTTGTGTGCCCCCTCGGGTTCTGGGAATTCAATCGAATGCCCCAAGGCATCACCAACGCCCCCAGCACCTTTCAGCGCCTCATGGAAAAGTGCATGGGAGAACTGAACCTGAGGGAGGTTTTGGTCTTCATAGACGACATCATCGTTTTTGCCCCAACTCTGGAGGAACACGAGGAAAGACTGATGAGAGTGCTCAATAAACTAAAGGATTATGGGCTAAAACTCTCAGTTGACAAATGTGTGTTTTTTCAGACCTCTGTAAAATATCTAGGTCATCTGGTTTCCCAAGAGGGGGTGGGCACAGATCCAGACAAGATTTCAGCACTGACCAGTTGGCCACCACCCAAAACCCTAAAAGAGCTGCGATCATTCTCAGGGTTTGCAGGGTATTATAGGCGTTTTGTGAAGGGATATTCATCCATTGTCAAACCTCTTCATGATCTCACAGCTGGATACCCACCGTTACAGAAAAGACAGAAACCATTCATCAAACCGGATAAATATTGTGATCCTAAAGAGCCTTTCGGAGGACGGTGGACCCCAGAATGTCAACAGGCGTTCAATGCAATCATTGAAAAGCTAACCTCTGCACCTGTTTTGGCATTCGCAGATCCCCAGAGACCTTACATTCTCCTCACAGATGCCAGTTCCACCGGTCTGGGTGCCATCCTCTTATGCCAGCAGAGGAGTCACTAAGCAAGCTAGAGTTCTTGGCCCTCAAGTGGGCTGTCACCGAAAAATTCAATGACTACTTGTACGGTGCCAAGTTCACAGTTATCACCAATAGCAATCCTCTCACGTACCTTCTGTCAACTGCGAAACTTGATGCCACCAGCTACAGATGGCTTTCAGCTTTATCCACATTCACCTTTAAGATAATGTACCGAGCTGGAAAGCAAAACATCCATGCTGATGGACTTTCACGGCGACCACACGGTGAACTATCTGAGGACCACGTCTCAAGTAAAGACAGAGAGCGTATCCAGAAGTTTGCCCAACACCACGTGTACAGTGATTTATCTAGCATTGACCAAACCACGACTAAAGCCATATGTGACCGTCACATGATCTACAACATGTTGCCAGATCCTGGTCATGCCCTCATTTTGTCAATCTCTCACAACGTGAACAGTCTGCCAGATGGATTGACCAATGACTCTCAATTTACGTCTCCTATACTCCCTCGACTTTCTATGTCCGACCTCGCAGCCAGGCAGCGTGCTGACCCTACAATCCAGCATGTTATTGTCCAGCTTGAACATGGACACACCCCATCTCCAGCTGTCAATGACCGGCTCCCTGACCTGCCTTTCTTACTGAGAGAAGTAAACAAATTGGAGCTTATTAACACCCTTCTCGTAAGAATTCAATTCAATTGAATTCAATTTTATTTATATAGCCCAATATCAC
>NW_023417353.1:4304-5899 GCF_002922805.2 Oryzias melastigma | reverse complement strand
ACATTGTGGTGAGGAAAGCAGACAACCTCCCAGTGTACACTGTCCGTCCAGAAAACCAGTCAAAACCCCTTCGCACTTTACACAGAGATCTATTATTGCCTTGTGGCTTCTTAGTTTCATCTCAGAAGACCCCCAAGCAAAAGAAAAAGTCTGTACCTGTTCCCTCACCCACAACCGAAGCTGAACCTCCAAGTGATGATTATGATGATGATAATGATCTGTTTATCTCTCTCTTACCTGAACCAGTCACTATTGCCACGTCTTTGGACCTACCTACCGCTCAGCAACCAAACAACGAACCTGATCTTCCTGCTGTCAACTTACCTGTTGCCAGATCAGCTGAAGTCCTTCCTCCATCTCCTACACCTGTTTTCCAAACACAACGAGACGAGATGGTGCCAGCTGTAAAAGAAGAACCTGTAGAAGAAGATATCATGATTCCTGCACCAGATCAAATGACGGCTGTTAAAAGCCCAAATGATGTCAACCAAACCATGGATCTCAACACATCGAATCCTGATACTATTTCCCCTGAACTGTCATCACCTGCTGTGTCTGATCTACAGAGTCCTGAACCATTGTTTGTCAGGAGGCCACAACGGACCAGGACTCAGCCAGACCGCCTTCAATACACCCATCCTGGGAGACCCTTATTGAAGAGCATCCAGACATTCCTGCAAGGGCTGAGCTCTACATTCCTGCACGCCCTCCAGGATGATGAAGAGGAATCCGCAGGCCAAGACGCAGCCAGTCAACACATGTACAGGGACGTACATGAGTTCGGGGGGGGAACGTGTAACCCAGACCAGGGACCGGCCCATCAAGCCAAATAGAAACCACCTGAAAGCACTTATTGTGGCGGGGCCGGAGTCCCTTTATCAACATCCGGGTCACAAAGCCACTTCCTCTTTGCTTCATCCACCGGCTGCTGCTGCTCTCCTGTCGGCTGGCTTGGCAGAAAAACTATTGAGCTACACTCCACCATAAACCACCATCATTTACCGGTAAACAGCCCATAACCCTGCTCTTCGGTGAGTTTAAAACTTCTTTTGAAAAAGCGAATACGCTACCGCACTATGCCTTCGACACAAAAGCCGCTAGCTAATGCTAGGCTAACACCGTTATTAGTTTTTGTTTTGAGGTTTGATAAGCAACACTTTTGCACTTTCGTTTCAGCCGAATTAAATCGGATACTAAGAGCTTACCTCTGGTATATCTAGTTTTGTTGGTTTTGTCCGCTTTGGACTGTCTTTGACACTTTTTGTTGGTCTGAGCTAAAACGTTATAGAGTCTTGTATTGTTTTTTTTTCTTGATGCTGCATGTAATGCTCTTCTGTGAAAACATTTGATACATATAGTTTGAACAATTTAAATATGCTTTATTTATTGACATGCTTGATTTATTCACACTTTGATATTTTGAATTCAATGCATATGCTAATTGATCTATAAAGTGCACTTATATTTTTTGATATAAATAACTTGAAAATCTTTAGGCCTATTTTGAGAACTTGATTTAAAAGCAATAATTTCTTGGTGTACATAGTATATATGTATATTGGTTAATGATAAGTCTGAATATGTTTTCTTTGACC
>NW_023417353.1:0-4005 GCF_002922805.2 Oryzias melastigma | reverse complement strand
GCGTTTTTAATCCACACACTCTGGGCTCCGTGAGCCGAAACACCTTCTTCTGTAGGTCAGTGCGCATAGCCTAAAGGAGCGTTACAATTGGCGAGCTAGCCAGGAGCCCAAGTGTGTGGATAATTTATTAGTGGATTAGTTTATTTTTGTTCTCTTCTTGTTCTGTTATGGATTTTGTTGTGAAATCTGGGTTAGACATAGCCACATCTGTCTTAATCACAGATGTCACAAACACGGAAACTGATGAGGAACTGATTGACTACTTGCGTAGCTATGGAAAAATTAAACGCACGGTTTATGTTAAAGATCCAGACAGTTCCTTTGATAAAAACCTGATCGTTGAGTTTATTGATAAAAGCACGTTTTCTGAATTAGAACCTTTATTACCGATTACATATAAATCACCGATTACTGCTAGCTTTGTGTGCCGTATAACCTCCTTGGCCTCAGAGTACACCGCCACAGCAGGCAGCAGCAGCCATCCCCCCAATTACCTGGCTGAGCTGAAGAAACTCGCAGACCAGAGTGGCTGCAATTTCCAAGATGTCCTGAAGACCATCATGACACAGATCGGCCAACACCTAGAGGCAGCAGGAGCAGAGCAAAGGAAAACCGACACCCACACCAAGGCTGGTGTAGCTGAAGAGGAGTCTGAAGAGGATAAAGAGGAGGAGGATGACGATGAGTTTGAGGAGGAGGTTGACGAGGAAGAAGACAACGCTTCAGCTGTGCAGTCTGTGCCAGCAGCAGCACCCTCTTTTGCTCTTCCTAGTCAGCATGGACTCAATCCTCATCAAAGCAGACCATCCCGACGCATCACCCTGACAACCGACCAGCTGAACCCATCACAAGTTCAAAAAGTCGTTGTTGAACATGTAGTCCGGGATGTAGACCGCACAGCTTCTTCAATGCGTCTACGTTCCTTCTCTGGAAAAACTCCAAGACCAAGCAGTGAAGTGGACTACGAATCCTGGCGCTCTCAGATATCCATTCTCCTTGCAGATCCCAACCTTTCAGCACTTGGCGTCACAAGACGGATCATAGAGAGCCTGTTGCCACCGGCTGCTGACGTGGTGAAGGGCCTCAACCCAGACACTTTGCCTGCAGTTTTCCTCAGTGTGCTTGACTCAGCCTTTGGAACAGTCCAAGATGGGGAGGAGCTTTTTGCCCAGTTCTTAAACACGCTTCAAAACCCTGGTGAAGAGCCCTCGTCCTATCTCCAACGACTACAGCACACCATCTGCTCAGTGGTCAAACGGGGTGGGATCTCAGCCACTGATGTGGACAAGCACCTTTTGAAGGAGTTTTGCCGTGGTTGTTGGGATAACACCCTGATCACCGAACTGCAACTGGAGCAATTCAGAAACAACCTCCACCTTTTCCAGAGCTGTTGCTTCAACTCCGGACCGAAGAGAACAGACGTACGGTGAAGGAGTCCTTAATGAAGCAGCACATGGGCACATCCAAGCAGCGCGTGAGCATCCAGTCACAAAGCACCTGTTCCTGTCGCCAATGAAGAGCTGAAAGAGATGAAACGACAACTACTGAAACTACAGCAGCAAATGTCCCAACTACTGTCCAGGACGTCTGCAGCTGAACCCAATGCCACACCACGCCACACCAGACAAAGTCATTTTCCACCTAAGCCAACCAACAGACCCAGACCCTGGTACTGTTTTAACTGTGGTGAGGATAGCCACGTTTCCTCTACCTGCAGTAACCGTACCAACCCTACCCTAGTCCAGCAGAAGAAAAGAAGTCTGCAACAAAGACGAGAGGCATGGGACCTCAAGAACAAGCAGTCTTTAAACTAGATGCAACTCCTGCGGTGGGACACTCAGGAGCTGTTTCAAGAAAAAGTCCCAAGAATAAGATCTCCAATCTGCCAGTGGGTCTTATTGGAGCAAAAAGCACCAGTCAAGTCAAGATAAATGAACAATTGTACAACTGTCTGCTTGATTCTGGTTCCCAAGTCACCACCATTCCTCACTCCTTCTACATTACTCACCTTTCGGACCTTGACATCCTTCCTGTCACGGACCTGTTGGAAATTGAAGGGGCAAATGGACAGGCTGTACCATACTCCGGGCACATTGAACTTAACATGACTTTCCCGCCTGAGCTGTTTGGTTCCAGTATCAACATGAGCACCCTGGCATTGGTGGTACCAGACCACAATCAGTCAGCACCCCAGATCC
This sequence comes from Oryzias melastigma, assembly GCF_002922805.2. Classification (NCBI taxonomy): domain Eukaryota; kingdom Metazoa; phylum Chordata; class Actinopteri; order Beloniformes; family Adrianichthyidae; genus Oryzias; species Oryzias melastigma. Next base: position 1,807 of record NW_023417353.1, on the reverse strand, counting down.
TTATCGGCACCAACACCCTTGATGTTGCCTTTGCCAAGCACATGAAAACAAAATGGCGACCTAAGCAAAATTCACCTGGCTACATCTCAGTTTACAAGATCCTCCAACATCGCTTCAACCAAAGATTCAACACCCACATTGCCTCTGTCACCCTCCAGTCTGATCAACCCTACACTATCAAGGCTGGTCAAACCACTGTCCTGGATGGACACTTGGTCACAAAGGTGCCAGGTGCAAAAAACTGTTCTCCTTGAACATCCCCAGACCAGCTCTTTGCCTGGTGGACTTGTCATCAAAAGCTGCCTTATTGACTTGCCACAACACCAGCCATGCCACCTGCCAGTTGTGGTAAGCAATGAGACAAGCCATTCCATTCAGATCCCTGCACAAGCTGTACTAGCAGAGATCAGCAGTTATCAACAAGTCATCTCAAAAAGCCAGAGCATCAAAGGACCAGCCACAGAAACGACATCGTCAGAATACAACTTTAAAGACTCACCCATAAGCCCTGAATGGAAACAACGAATAATAACTAAACTCAACAGCATCCCTGAAGTTTTTTCAAAACACGACCTTGACTTTGGCAAGACTTCGAAAGTCAGGCATAGGATTAAATTGTCTGATCAAACGCCATTCAAACAAAGGCCTAGACCCATCACAAGATGTGGATGCAGTCAGAACTCATCTTAAAGACCTCTTAGAAACCGGAATCATCAGAGAGTCTGATTCGCCATTTGCATCCCCCATTGTTGTTGTTCGGAAAAAAGATGGTGGTGTTCGTCTTTGCATTGAGTACAGAAAACTCAACTTGCAGACAATAAAAGATGCTTACGCCCTACCCAAGTTGGAGGACACTTTCACTGCTCTTTCTGGTTCAAAATGGTTTTCCGTACTGGACCTCAAGTCTGGATATTATCAGATTGAAATGGAAGAAGAAGATAAAGAAAAAACAGCTTTTGTGTGCCCCCTTGGGTTCTGGGAATTCAATCGAATGCCCCAAGGCATCACCAACGCCCCTAGCACCTTTCAGCGCCTCATGGAAAAGTGCATGGGAGAACTGAACCTGAGGGAGGTTTTGGTCTTCATAGACGACATCATCGTTTTTGCCCCAACTCTGGAGGAACATGAGGAAAGACTGAAGAGAGTGCTCAATAAACTAAAGGATTATGGGCTAAAACTCTCAGTTGACAATGTGTGTTTTTTCAGACCTCTGTAAAATATCTAGGTCATGTAGTTTCCCAAGAGGGGGTGGGCACAGATCCTGACAAGATTTCAGCACTGACCAGTTGGCCACCACCCAAAACCCTCAAAGAGCTGCGATCATTCTTAGGGTTTGCGGAGTATTATAGGCGTTTTGTGAAGGGATATTCATCTATCGTCAAACCTCTTCATGATCTCACAGCTGGATACCCACCGTTGCAGAAAAGACAGAAGCCATTCATCAAACTGGATAAATACCGTGATCCTAAAGAGCCTTTCGGAGGGCGGTGGACCCCAGAATGTCAACAGGCGTTCAATGCAATCATTGAAAACCTAACCTCTGCACCTGTGTTGGCATTCGCAGATCCCCAGAGACCTTATGCCGGAGTCACACAGGACGCGATAGCGCTGCGAAGCGGCGCGGAACGGCGTGCGCTTCCATTCGGCGCCCATGTTAACCTATGGCGTCGGTCACACCAAGCGCGGAGCGACACGCAGCGGCGCGGAGGGTCCGCGCGGTGCAGCGCAACGTTTCGGCGTCTGGCCTATTTCTTCCGCGAGACGCGAGCACTCCGCGTCAATACTGGCAGGAAGTTGCATCAAAATA
>NW_023417352.1:20873-22220 GCF_002922805.2 Oryzias melastigma | reverse complement strand
TCAGGAGGATAGTCCTTTAAAAAACAAGACATTTGAACATTTTTTATGAATAACTGCAACTGCCTTCAAACAAAAGAAAAAACAATGACCCTTTAACACCTTAAACACAAAATCTTAAACATACTGTAAGTTTTCACGATCAATGTAATTCCAGTAGATTCTGAAGGAGAAAAGCAGCTCACTTAACGGTTGAAAACTTACAGCAAATCAAAGACTATAAACATTGGAGCTCTGGTGTTAAGGGTTAAAAGTGTCATTTAAAGCAGGGGTCCCCAAACTTAGCTAATATTTTAGCTTTATGCTAGCTGGTTTGGCTAAATTGCGCATTTTAATATGTTTTATGCTAATTTGGCATGTATCTTCTTTTTCAGCTACATACTAGTTTTTTTTGCTAATTTAGCCTTTTCTTCAGTTGTTCAGGTTAATTTGGAGTTTAGCTAATATTTTAGCCTCATGCTAGCTGGTTTGGCTAAATTAGACAATTTTACCAGTTTTTTTTTTTTTTTTTTTGCTAATTTAGCATTTTGCTTATATTTCAGTTACATGCTCGCTGTTCTGTTTTCTGTTTTAGTTCTTTAGGCTAATTTGGCATTTCGCTAATATTTTAGCTAGTTATCAACATCAGCATTTTCAGCTATTAGCACTAGCATCTTCAGTGGCTGCATTCAACTTACAGCATTCACACCAGCATTACTGCAGGCAACGCTGTATATCTAGTTTAAAAATGTTTTATTATTATTTTTTTATGAAGATTACATAAATAAATTATTTAAAATTTGACTATCTTTGGTTTTCTGGAAAACCGTAAATGTTTACATTTAGGCTGTGATTGTTACACTTTTTCTGTTAGACTTCAAACCAACCCTGGGCCCACATCAGAGAAGAAAACAGTTATGTGGCCCTCACAAGAGAAAGTTTGGAGACCCCTGATTTAAAGTATTGTCATTTAGTATAAAAAACCAAAACATGATTTTATTTTTACAATTATTAATAAATCTTTCTGTGCTTACTTTGTGCTAAATAACCAGTAAAAATTGTAGCATCTATTAATCTGTAAAGTAGAGATTCTACTTTTGTATCTTGTAAGCGTAAAAGTTAATGCTTCTTGGTGCAAAAAAAAAAAACTCAAATGAAACAATTCTTATTTTGTTGTTGTTTTTTTAAGCAAACCTCTCTGAAAGTCTCTTTTCAAGAGCCTCAAATGTTATCAGTTATGGTTTTTATTTCTGCAGAGCTTAACTGACCAAAATCTCACCACACAACATCACGGGAAGCAGAAAAACCAGCAGTCCTTTTTTTTCAACAAGTTTTTCAGACTTTCTCACATATAGAGAGCTCGCAGAAATC
>NW_023417352.1:9115-16870 GCF_002922805.2 Oryzias melastigma | reverse complement strand
TATATGGAACACGGAAGGAGGGGGGTTTGCTAAGTCCAGTTATTCTTATATACAGTCTATGGTCTCGATATAAATAGGAAAAATATCTTAAATTTCAGGAGGAGAACAATATGCTTCTTCTACATGGAGGTTTTGGATTAAAGTTTAGATAGTTGAACTCAGGACGCACTGTGATGTCCTAATCGCACCGCCACACCCAGAAAGTGCTTCTGCTGGTCTGACCTCAGTGATCGACACTCAAAACTCTCCGGAGTTCTGATCCCGACTGAACATTGAGTTAACAGTGAAGCAGGACGCCTCTGAGGCAGGAATGGTGCTCGGTGGGAATGCAGCTTCTGGCAGTGGAGCCACCAGCAGTGTGTGAATGTGTGTGTGTGCATGGCTTAACAAGACTGACTGTGAACCACTTCAGACCTCAGAACTAGGCAGAAAAGCCATTTACCATTCTGAACCTTTCTCAGAGATTCCACGCCTCTTTAGATTCATCCCACTTTCATCCTGTGTCCTGTCAGCTGTGACCCTGTAGGATTCTGGTGTGTCTTCCAGGCTGTTTCTATTGTTGGAGAGGAAGTTTTTAGCTTCAACTTGAGCCTGACTCCAAACGCCACAGACGGGGCAGCCTACATAGACACCTCCAAGACAGATGGAGAAGTCATGCTGAACCTGGGGTGCATCCAGGTGGTTTACCTGCACAAGTTTTTCATGTCGCTGCTGGTGAGTCACTGGCATGGAGACGAGAGGTTCCAGCTTCTCCTTCTGAAAATGAATAACTTCAATGATACATGTAACACTCGCATCCTTTTTGTTTCTTTTAAACGATGACAGAACTTTACCAACAACTTCCAGGCAGCGAAAGACACCCTCAGTAATGCGACAGCTCAGGCTGCAGAGAAGGCAGCATCCAGTGTTCGAGACTTTGCTCAGAAGAGTTTCCGTCTTTCCATGGACATCAGGCTGAAGGCGCCGCTCATCATCATCCCACAGTCCTCAACTTCCCACAATGCTCTTGTAATCGACCTAGGTCTGATTACAGTGACAAACAGCTACAGGCTGCTGTCCATCGAAGGCTGTCCACTACCAGCTGTTATTGACATCATGGATGTCCAGTTAGGGGACTTGAAGTTGTCCAGGTCAGTAAGACTGAAAGGAAAAGTTGGCATCACAAACTGATTCTATCTGACAAGTCGTCTTCTGGGATTCCTCACATTTTTTCACATTAGTTGTATTAAGAGGTTTTCACCCTTGAATTTACACAGATCTGTCCTTACTGTTGTCCTCTGGTTTATTTTCCTGCTTGTGATACAGGTCGTGTGTGGAGTCAGATTCAAGTGCAGCCATTGAGCTCCTGGAGCCTGTTAACCTACACCTGGACATCCAGAGAAACCTGTCAGCTTTCTGGTACAAGAAGATGGCTGCAGTAGAGATTCATGGAAACCTAAAACCCTCGAAGGTAGCTTTAAAAAGAGGAACCAGTTGACCTAAAGCTGTAATACTTTTCCGTGGGAGACTCTGTAAATGCTTTAGACGTTGTGATTCATTGTTCCTGTATCACTAACAGTTCTGCTCTTGTATTTTGCAACCAGTCATCATGTAAACAGCCACAGGTACAGAGTCCTGGTAGTACAGCTTGTGTTAGAAGTCTGCTTCTCTAGGGTAACAGTCAGTCTGTGGTGCTCTGTCATTTCCTTAGATTCCCTAAGCAGGTCAAGAACTGTAGCAACCATGTGGAACTGAAGCACAAGCCAAAATTCCCTGTGGTCTAAGTCTGGCCCCCTGAACAATATTATATTATAGGTTCCATGGTATATCTTTCTTTTACAAGGTGGATTACCAAAACACTCCACGCATCTGCTCCTGGTCCGGCCCTTCAATCGAATTTTAGAAGCCTTTGTGGCCCACAAGTCGACAGTTTGCCCACTCTTGGTCTAAGGTGTGCTGTCTGGCTCCCTCAGGTTTGTTCTTCTTTGCAGATGGATCTGAGCCAGGATGACCTGACCATGCTACTCAGGATAGTGACGGAGAACCTGGGAGAGGTTGCTGCAAGTCTTCCTAGTGGCTCCAGACAAGACAATAGCCAGCTGCTCCAGGTGCCCAAAAGTTCTTTGACAGGTGAGTCAAGACACCCACATTTGACCCTGTGCTAATGTGTACAGACAGGAGTAGATATGTAACGGTTCAGTCAAGCCATGATTCAATTCAATTCAGTTTTAACCTCCTGAGAACCAAGGGAAAAAAGTGTCTTACAATTTCTGTTTTTTTGTGATTTTCTATCTATTAGTGGCCAAAAAAACACCTTACAATTTTAACTTTTTTAAAAATATTTTTTATTGGGGTCATCAAGGTATGGCAGGTTAATATTGGACCTCCTGACCAAAAGAGGAAAGATACCCCGAAAGACAATCTAACCAAAGGGAAAACTGACGTCTAAACTTTCTAGAAGGGGAAAGAAAATGGCATCAAAACAGAAAATAAAAAAAACTACTCCAGGAATTAACAAAGACAGCGAACCCGAGCAACACGTGGAAGCTAATGCTAACTCGGCTACAGCTAACCAGCCCGGAGTGAACACGGAAGAAGACCCGGCGAGCCTGACGCTAATACTTAAAGAACTAAGAGAATTTAGGCAAGACAGCAACCAAAAACTAGAAAACATCAGGGGAGATATCGCCAAGACGAATGCAAGACTAGATGATGCGGAAGAAAGAATTACGGAGAACGAAGAGAGGCTTCAAAATGCAGAAGAAGCACTAGCTGAAATGCTAAAAACACAAGAGCAACTCCGAGCGAAGTTAACAGATCAGGAGAGCCACTCTAGGAGAGAAAACGTACGAATTTACGGGATTCCCGAAGGAGCAGAAGGAAGCCCGACGGCGATGATCCTCTTCATGGAGAAGCTGCTAAAAGAAAACCTCGATATCGCCACAACAACGGACATGAAGATAGAAAGAGCACACAGGGCGCTCGCGCCGCGACCACCACCTGAAGCACCACCCAGATCCATCTTGGTCAGGTTCCTGGGCTTCAGAATGAAGGAAGAAGTGATTTGGCTGACATGGCAAAAAAGGGGCTTTATGTTTGAAAATAAGAGGATCAGCCTGGACCATGACTATGCGCCGGAAATCCTGAACAGAAGAAGAGAATACACTGAGGCTCGGAGAGTTCTAAAAGAACACAAGATCCGGTTTTAGACCCTCTTCCCGGCTCGACTGAGGGTTTTTTATGAGGATGGTACAACAACTTATGAGACTGTGGAAGAGGCGACGGAAGACATAAGGAGACGAGGCATGCCAGTGACGGTGATCACACAACCTACATCCCTCCTGGGAAAGATTAAACAGGGGGCGTGGCAACAGGTGAAGAGCAGGCGGACAACCGGAGCCAGGAAGACATCGAGCTACAGGAAAAAGCTGCAAGTATTCATGTGCCCAGAAGAAGAGAACACTGGCTGAAAGTTATCCTGCCGGTCTGAACGAAATTACTCCTCTGGTAACAGGGTTTGATGATAATCATGAAGAGGGTGGGGAGGGGGAAAAAAATGCCAAACTTCAGTCTTTAAATGAAAGGTATAGTCAGGGAGGGTAATGGTAAGTGACCAAGTAAAACATGACTGCTGTCACCGAGGAGGGCCCTCTGGCCTCTAACAGGGTGAGAAACTATCCCTCGAACTTGAAACGGGTCAGTGGAAAGAACTTAAGGGTGGAGGTGGGAATAGATGGAAAGTGTTTTTTGTTCACACTGTTTGGGACATTTTTTTGTTCTTCTGTTTGGTTATTGTGTTGCAAAGCATGTATATACAGCTTGGTTTTGAGAAAAGTGCAACATTGAATCTACTACAAAAAGTGAATGCAGACAAGACCTGTTGAAATTCTTTCATTTAATGTAAATGGGATTTTAAATCCCATCAAAAGGAGAAAGATTTTATAAAAATTAAAGAAGGAAAAAGCCCAGGTAGCATTTCTTCAGGAAACTCACTTGAGCCAGCTTAAACACATTAAATTAAAAAAGAAAGGCTTTCAGCATGTTTTCTCTTCATGTTACAAAAACGGACATAGGAGAGGGGCTGCAATATTAATATCCAATACACTCAATTATGAACACATATCAGAAATGCAGGATGTGGAGGGTCGCTTTATAAAAATCACAGCAAAAATAGAAGGGTTTGAAGCAACATTTATGAATGTCTATGCTCCTGGAAGTAACTGACCTCTCCATAAACACATTTTGATTTAATGGTGAACGAATGAAGGGGTCGTGATATGTGGAGATTTTAACATTAGGTTCAACCTGAAACTAGATGCATCAGGGCTGACCCCTCATGAAACCACAATAACTAACCCTTCTTTCTGTCTGTGGGGTTCAGATTACTCCAACCACATATTGATGTGCGATTCCTTCCATGACAAATGTGGACAAAGGTGGACAGGATTTTATGTCTGCCATGGACATTAGTGAAACTGAAAAATTAGTGATAAAAAAAAAAGTTCAGCACACCGTCTTGTTGGGTCCAGATGACCCCACTTTTAATGTAAACAAGCCAAAGAGAGTGGAAGGGGGAAGATAAAATCCTTAATGCTGGAACTAGGTATAATATATGTTTTGAGGGATTTGTACTCCAGAAGCAGAGACTACATTTATTATTCCCATCCACATTCAGTCTACTCGAGAATTGACTATTTTTTAATGTTCAGTAATGATAGATTCAGAATGAGAGACTGTACAATAAAGACAATCGATCTGTCTGACCACACCCCAATTGCGTTGTCAATAAACTCAGAGAAAAAATATAGGAAAAAAACTCAAACATACTCAATGATCCCAAAATTAAAGACCAACTGAAAAAAGAAATCCAAGAATTTTTAGAACTTAATGATTCTAGTGACGTGGCTCAAACAATTATATGGGATACGTTGAAAGCAGTAATAAGAGGTAAAATTATTTCAATCACCTCTCACTTAAAAAGGCCAAGGGAGCAGAAATTAGTAGATCTACAGGGAAGGTTAAAACGGCTAATAATAACTAATAGCAAATATATTATTACAATCATAAAAGAAGAAATTAAAAAGATACAAAGAGAAATTGATGACATTTATACTCAAGACACACAAAAGAAAATAACTTTTTTTTTAAAACAAAAATATTATGAAATTGGCAGCAAATCAACAAAACTATTAGCATACAAATTCAGAAAACAAAGAGAAGAAAATACCATCCATAAAATAAAAAATCCAAACTAAAAAAGTAGAAAGTAAACTGGAAAAAATTCAAGAGAGTTTTGAAATGTACTACCAGGCCCTATACTCACAACCTCAAGCTCCAAATGAGACAAAGATTGAAGCCTTTCTAAAAACATTAAATATGCCAAAGCTAACAGAATCGCGAAAAAAATTAACACAACCAATAACAAATAAGGAATTTCAACTAGCCATTTCTAAATTAAGGGCAGGGAAATCACCTGGTTCAGATGGATACAACGCTAAGTGGTATAAGATCCTTCGACAAGAATTATCCCCTCTTCTGCTGAACACTTTTAATTGGGTCATACAAAAAGGTGAAATTCCCCCGTCATGGAGCAATGCGATCACCTCAGTCATTCCCAAAGAGGGCAAGGATAAGCAAGACTGTAGCAATGACAGGCCTATAAGTGTTCTCAACATAGATTAAATGATTCACATCAGTGTTAGCTCGAAGATTGGAAAATGTTCTGCCCGACCTAATACATTTGGACCAAACCGGTTTTATAAAGCAAAGACAAACCTTCGATAATATAAGAAGATCACTGAATGTACTGGAGCAAACAATTAGTGATTAAAAAAAAGGGGCTATGATAGTGGGACTGGACGCGGAGAAGGCATTCGATTCGGTCAGATGGTTATTTCTTTATAAAATTTTGGAAAAATTTGGATTTAACAACAATTTTATAGCAATGATTAAGACTCTGTATAATAAACCAAAGGCCAGCATGAAGATTAATTCGGGTATTTCAGATTACTTCACCCCGGAGAGAGGAACAAGACAGGGCTGCCCAATCTCCCCCCTCTTGTTCGCCTTATATATTGAACCTCTTGGTCAATTCTGTTTGACAAAGTAAATCAGTAAAAGGTGTCAGTGTAGAGATGGGGGAACAAAAAGTGGCTATGTTTGCAGATGACATTTTGATTTTTCTAGAAGACCCTGAAAATTAATTCATAGAATTGATGGCATTGTTAACTGAATTTGGAACGCTATCGGACTACAAACTCAACATAGGAAAAACACAGGTGATGACATTAAAGCACAGGGCCCCTGATGCCCTACAATGTAAATATAAACTCAACTGGGGTGCAGACTCATTAAAATATTTAGGGATTATCCTTACAAAGGACACGTCTAAATTATATCAGGCAAATTATAAACCTTTATCTTTGAATATAAAATCAGACTTAAATCGATAGAACCTTATTCCCTTCCTTAGTCTAACTCCAAGAATAAACACAATTAAAATGAACGTCCTCCCACGGCTTCTATATTTGTTTAGGACTTTACCAATAGAGGTGAGTGACACCCAGTTTAGGGAGTGGGATAAATGGATATCTCGTTTCATACGGCAGGGAAAGAAACCCAGAATTCGTTTTTCGGTTTTACAGTTAAAAAAAGAAAATGGGGGAGCAACGCTCCCATGCTTGAAATATTATTACTATGCTTCACAACTAATCCTGATGTTGCATTGGTGTAACTCAGATTATAAAGCAAATTGGAAAGCAATAGAGTTTAAAATAACTTCCAAATTTTCTTTACAGGCTGCAATAGCAGATAAAAGATTAGCTGATCAACTTGATAACCTAAATCCAGCGGTAAATAATACATTCAAAATATGGCAGAAAGTGATAAAGATGTGCGAAATCGGAGGCATGCTGAAAGTCTTTAGGTGGTGTGCATATGATACAGACTTCCAACCCAATGAGCATGATAAAAGATTTAAATCCTGAATAAATAAAGGGTTAACTACATACCTCTTATTCACACACAAAGGTACACTACTGAGTTTTCAATCCCTGAGTGCTAAATGTGACCTACAACAGATAGATTTTTTCAGGTTCCTACAAATGCGAGATTACTTTAATAAACAATGCAAAATTACAAATTTGTTATTGAATGAATCCAACTTCTTTAAAATCTTAGAACGTGCTTACAACTCAAATATAAATAAATCAATTTCCATTGTATACAATGCACTACTAGATGCAAAAAAAGTAAACACTCTATACATAAAAGAAAAATGGGAGAGGGAAGCTGGCATAAATATTTCTGAAGAGGCCTGGACAGAAATTTGCTCATCACAATGGTCTTCAACAACTTCATCAGAATGGAGGGAACACTGCTGGAAAAATGTTATAAGGTATTTCAAAACTCCTCTCCAGGGTAAATATGAACATATGAATCGAGAGTGTTGGAGGCGATGTGGTTCCACGCCCCCGGGTCTTTATCATGTGTTTTGGGACTGTCCTGAGCTAAACACATATTGGAGAGATGTTCATAACTTGTTAGAATCTGTGTTTGAGATCCAGATTCCATTTGATTTTGTTAACCTTTACCTGGGCCATGTAACCGCTCTAGATCATAGGACAGATAAAAAGTTGCTGCAGGTACTTCTAGCTGCAAGTAAAAAAAAACTATAACAAGAAAGTGGAAGAACCCAGCTCCACCAATATTAGATAATTGGTTAGATACAACATACGAAATCTTTAAAATGGAAAAATTGACATTTACACTTAAAAT
>NW_023417352.1:0-5236 GCF_002922805.2 Oryzias melastigma | reverse complement strand
GCAGCTACAGCCTTTTCTTCTCTCTTGAAGGATACCTTGTGTGTTGGCTTGAAATTCTTGCAACCCAAGTGATAATGTTGGTTCCTAAACTATTTGCAGTGTTGCACAGGTAGAGCTGTCAACCTCTGATCAGAATATTGCAGGTCTGGTTCCTGTTTTGCCCACCCTATGTTAAAATGTCCCAAGACACTGAACCCCACTTTACTTTACAGGTCATGATGCCAGTGTTAGGCAGCAGAGCAGCCATTGATGTGTGTACGCATTGGTGAATGGGATTGTGACAGTGAAGGTTTTAGGTCATCAAGGAATATAGAAAACTGCTAAATGTGTATATACAATTTATTATTTAACAATTTATTCAACATGTAAACAATTTAAATAATTTAAAAATGTATTTTAAAAAAAATCAAAAGAGCACAAAGGTCTAGCAGTATACACACAAAAAAGGATATGGTCGCTGGTTAAGAATAAGTGTATTTGTATTGATCTTTTAAAGCGGAAATGTCACTGCTGTCACACATGCTGATGGAATGTGGAAAAGCTTTGGCTTAGACCATCCTTCTTAATTGTTATAATTTTCTTTAATGTTGTATTGCACTGGAGTTTGAGTTATACTTGTATAAATAAAATACAATTTTATAAAGTACTTTTGAAAGTTATTGCCGCCCAGAATTTCCCAATTTTGGCCAAACTCTACAGCAACCAGGATTTGTTTTTGAATGGTAGACTGCCTAGGTCTAAAAGTCACAACAACCACAAAAGGGCTCTTTCTAGTCATTTTATTTGTCAAGTTGAAGTAAATCCAGAGGGTTGGTCTGGATGTACAGGAGCCAGGAAAGTAAAATCAAATCGCAGGGTAATTTACTGTGGAGACTCCTGAAGGAAGTGGCCAAAATGAAAAACAAACAAACAAGGAGACAAAACTGCAGATAGAGGTTTTACTTGAAAACTTATTTCTGTGATACAAAAGAGAGAAAACTGTAATTGTAATATGCAATTATTTCATGAACTCAGACAATCAAGTCAATTAACAACAATTGGAACACTTGCTTTAACTTTTAATCTACCCAAAGGAAAAAGTGTAAGATTATGCACCAACTTAAATATTTTTAAGTTGACAAACCACAGTTTTATTTTCAATCAGGACATGGCCAGAAATATCAAAGTCCAGCGCGTTCCAGTTCAGCACATTTCCTGGAGTGAAGTGCAGGTTTTCCATGTAGTTCTGGATCTCACACGGTGATAGGATGTAGTCCCACATGTGGACATCTGACATCATGCCAACAAAGCTCTGGTTAATGTCAAACCCTCCACCATGTTTGTCTTGTTCCTGTGGGGGATCCAAAATGATGAAAAATGAAGAATAAAGATTTAATGTTCCGATGAGTATGCACAATAACTATCAATATTTTTTTTGTGTGAATATTACCTGTCCTAAAATAACTATAGCTTGCCCAGTGATGGCTTCTCCAGACCTTATAAATTTCCTGATTGAAGGTACCCCATCAAACCACATTTGTCCGAGTCCAGTCACAGAGTCCCATGTGGTGCAGATGGAGTGCCACTTGTTTGACTTGTAGTCGCATCCTCCATAACCAATCGCTGTAGTTTTGACAGTGGTCTGTACATCTTGGGCTCCACCTGACCAGAAAACCACGAAGCTGTTGTCGTGAGAGGGTGTGGATACAGAAAAGAGGGCGTGGAATCTTTTAAGGTCTGTCACAGATCTATGGAGGAGACAAAAATGTCCATCGTTAAATTCTGAGGACAAACAATGATTTATCTATGCAGTCGATAGATTTACCTGTGACAGACAGTTACAGCTTGGTAACAATGATTTGCTAGACTCATCCTCACATGAGCTGAGTTTGTTGGCTGGGGGAAGGTGAACATTTTTCCGGAAAGATCTAGGAAAAATAGCAAAGGACAAAATGGACTAAATCCGGGTTCTTCTTACTCCACTTCCTTTTGCTGTTCTTCATATCACATCTTCTTAAGAGATCAAAAAAGGACTCCCAGAAACCTATTCTACCTCACTGTTTTACCTTCAGATTGTTTCTTTAACCAGCAAATAAGCTAGGGGAGCCAAGACAGTTTTAGCAATGTGGGCAAATAAAAATATTAACAAAACTAACCTTGGACCTTTGCAGTTGCGGTTCCCATTAGCACAAGTAAAAGCAACAACTTCATCTGTTGGATGAAAGCAAAACATACAACCCATTAAAAGGCAGGAGAGATTTACCGTATGACAAACTAGAACATGTCATTTCTTCAAAACAAATACAAGTAAAGATAGAAAAAATGAAGAAGTAAAACATAAACAAATGTTGACATATCAGGTGCCTCAATCTTACCTTGAATGACTGTTTAGTCTTGCTCTCTGTGAAGGGTCTGAAGTTTTTCCTCAGTCCTCCCTCCTTTATATGTGCTTTCTTTCACCGTTCCTTTTCAGTTTCTCCAATTTTTTTTTTTTTTTTATGAAGCAAAACAATTGCGGTTGTTGTAGCTCCCACGTGATATTGATTAGCTTTGTGCTCTTTTATGTCTTTCCAAGAATAAGGGTGACAAAAAGATGAAGCCGTCATGGTTTATGATTAACCTTCTGTACGTGTTAGCTTCCTGTTGCCATGCCAGATCTTAACAGGTCAGTCTTGGTCCTCATCTTAACCTCCTGAGAACCAAGAAAAAAAGTGTCTTACAATTTCTGTTTTTTTGTGATTTCCTATCTATTAGTGGCAAAAAGAACACCTTACAATTTTAATTTTTCTAAAAATATGTTTTATTTTAATTTTACAGCATGTCCATTGTAGAGGACAACAGGACGATATCTTTGTGAAAACAGAACCGAATATAAAAAATCAGAAACAAGGAGTAGAATCAATCTTTAGAGGGATATTCACCCAAACACTTAAAAATTTTGAATAAAATCAAACAAAAAAAATCTGTTCACTCTTCTGTTACTTGTTGCCTCCAAGGACAAAATATATGTAATAATACTTAACAATGTAAAACATGTATTTAGTTCAACAATGAACTATAAGACATAGAACATGAGCAGTTCTTTTTTCTTCTCCCTTTGGAAAGTTTAACTGTGATAATCCTTGAAGCATGCTTTTTTTTTGGTTACACAGAGGAACATCTTGCATCATCTTTGTCGATTCAGCGCTTTGCTGTCAGACCTGTACTGGATCCAATTGTGATGGCAACATCAAAGAAATGTGTCTTCACACGAGATGTCCACTTCTTTGTCCTGGTTGACATGCGGTAGAAGCTCAGCATTCGGTCACAGAGGTCAACACCACCCATGTTGTCATTATATTTCCTGATGATTCTGGCCCTCTCACCTGGACATGAGCTTTGTCTTTGTTGGACCATCTGCTACAGATATCCTCTGGATCTTTCCTGTAGACAGTGGAGGCCATCAGAACTGGTTTATTATCAAACCATTTTGTCACTGCCAGCTCAGGTTCTTCCGGACCAACATCACTGAAGCTCCTCTTCCTTCTTTTCTCAGCTGCTTATCTCCTGGTAGCTGGCATTGCTTTGGAACCCTGTTCTTCATGATAGTTCCAGTTGCTGGAAGACCCTTTGAGAGCAAAGCATCCATGAGGTTGACCGTTGTGAAAAATCTATCAAAGAACACATGAGTTACTGTGGGAACTGACTCGACCATTCATAAGACCGCTGCAGCTCCGACTCCCAGTCTTTGGCCACTGAATGTGTTCTTGCCCTGATAGACCTCAAAATCCAGGACCAGACCGTTTGGTGAAGCAAGCACAAAAACCTTTAGGCCAGTAGGGTTTGGCTTTCCTGGCACATACTGTCTTACTGGGCAGCGGCCTGTGAACGGGATAATTTGCTCATCAATGCACACCTTGTCCCCCCTTGGAAGACTGAGACAACATTGCCTCACACGATCAAGCAATGGTCTGACTTTCCAAAGAATATCTGACTCCTTTGCCTCTTCAGCTACATCCAGGTCATTTACAATCTTGAGTGAGCTCCTCAGCTTGTAGAAACTATCCCTTGTCATTTTCCTGCTAATGACTGGCACTTTAGTCTTTTTAGCCCAAAACATTTTGACTCTGGGATAGCCAAGGCAAGCCATGTGTATTGATATGCCAAAGAATATCTTGATTTCTTGGGCAGTGGTCTTCAGTGAAACTCCAGTAGTTTTCAGCTGTCTTTGATTTGTAAAATCTGCCAGATCCTCAAAAAATGTGTTATCAATGTACTGTGAAAAGTACTGGATTGGACTCCAATATTCACAAACTTTCGGGTCATCTTGATGGACAGGACGTTCAGGTATCACAGGTGTGAATCTATTGTAAAAAAATAAAATAAAATAATTCAAGTTGATAAAATAAATAATTAATTTTTTTCCACATCCATTTAGATAAATGCAATAATCTGAATTTCATGGATATGAGATGACTATTGAAGAACTTTCTAAGTGTACTTTTTAAAGTAACTTGCATAGTTTTAACAGCATTTACACAAAGTACAAATACTACAAAGTTCTAACATGGTCATAAAATGTAAGCCATTAGACTGAAACTAAATAAAACATACAAGTTAGTCCTGGCCCACAGGGCACAGCGACTTTCTTGCTCCTCCTCTGACTCATCAGATTCTCTAGAATCATCATCTTCTTCATCTTCACCTATCACAGGCTGAATCTCATCCTCCTCATCATTTTCATCATCTGAAAGCTCCAAATCTGAATCTCCTTCTACTATCTGGTATAGGATCCTCTCTGCTTCACTTCTTTCTCCTTAAATACATTAAAATGGTCCTGGTGTCCACTACAGTTGACATTCATAAAATGCCTGCTGTTTCACAACAGAAAACATCAAACTGTTTTTAAATGTAAAAATATTCTTCTTAACATGTTTATGACCAAGAATATATACACTTCTCGTGGTAAAAAAAGCAATAGATGCATAATATTTGACTTACTTTTCAGCTTTCCATAAAATGTGGTTGCCTGCATGGCAGCCATCTTGGTAGAGGAAAAAAGTAAAGTTCCCAGCATGCAAACTCATCACATGACATATCAATGGAAAGCTAAGGATGTCCTCTACAGGGTACTATAGGACTTAGAAGGTTATCTACAAATTCTTAAGAAATATACAGGTAAACAAAATGTCCATTATAAAGGACATAAATGAATGGGCCGGGTCTCAGGAGGATATAGTCAGAGAGGAGAACGCAGGTTAGAAGGAACAAGGGATCA
>NW_023417351.1:0-17851 GCF_002922805.2 Oryzias melastigma | reverse complement strand
ACTGAAGTTTTGACCTCTACGTTGGCACGCATCATAAAGCTACTAAATGGGTTTGGGTGTTAAATCTGCCCCCCCTGGAAAGTCACTGCAGCGCCATGAGACGCTATGGGATGAGCTGCTCTGATGTGTTGTTTGTTCAAATGAGTAAAAACTGGATTTTATTACTAGATTCTTTATACTATAATCTCTCGTCTATTTTAATAATCTTTATATGAGTTCATGGGAAATGGGGCGCGTGGGGGGGGGGTTGCAGAGGTTGTTTTTGGTGCAGTTGATGTACAGTTGCAGAAAGGTTCCAACATTTTGCAATCATTTATTTTCATGTGTCAAAAAATAAGATAAAATCCACCAGATTTTGGTTTTTCTTTTCAGTAGAAGGGATATAAAATATATTATTTCCTTTCTTTTTTTTAATATAAGAAAATGACATTATCTCTACAGTTCTTCTCACCTGGAGTGGATCTCCTCCTGGTCACATTCAGAAAAGCAGCTGGTTTTCCTCCACAGAAGTACAATCCAGTGTCTTTCTGTTTGGTGTCTTTTATAATCAGTTTTTTACCCTTCATCTGAATCCTTTGCTGTGGTATTTCTCCAAACAGTCTGCTCCACTTTGAATCATCTTCATCAGGACACTTCAGAGTGACATTTTTTCTCTCTCTAACTGTCTTTATTTCAGTTCCTGCAAATGATTGAGGATTTTCTGTTAGCGATAAAATACGGATCATTTTATAATCCTCATTTGCATAAACAAACAAGAAAAACTTGAACTATTATTATCAGGAACCAAAATGTTATTAATGTCGTCAAACTTCATGAGTTGTTTACAACCCATTAAGATGGTGTTAAAGTCTAACATCTCAGCTGTTTTAAGGATAAAAAACAACGTTTAAAATGATTAAGAATGAATTAGTTTTAGTAAATTCATGTTACCTGATGGGATCACAGTCAGTTCAACAGCTGGTTCATTGTTGCAGCGGTATCTTCCAGAATCGGAGGAGTTTACATGAGTAATAAAAAGTGATTTATCTACTTGACCATAATATCGTGGATCTTTGAGGTATTTTTCATCATCATCACCACCTATTGTTATTATTTTACTGATTCTTCCATCTCTCTCTCTGCTCCATGTCACATCACCTTTTACTGACTGGTGACAACGCAGAAGGATCTGTTGTGTTTCATTCAACACTACATAGTCGACATCTGAAATAAAAAAATTAAAAAAATCAGACAAAAACTGTATAACAAGATTGAATTTCACATTTAAAAACCCAAACCATCGAACAGCATTTCACTTTCACAACTCATTCTTTTTTCTCCTGTAAAAGTAAAAATCTGGTAAAAACGTTACAAACATACAACATATACAGTCATTTTTAAATGTTACAAAGAGGAAGTTCGATTTTATTCCTAGACTGAACGCATTAACAGTTTCTGTATTCAGAACAGGAACTCAGCATTCATATTTAAACATTAGAAACTCCTGTTGAAGTTTTCTGCTTAATTTTAGTATCATGTTCAGAATAGTAAAACACAAACGTGGAAACTTCATAAATGGCGAACAGATTAAAACATTCTTTAAAAATAATAGAATCCAGAACATTTGACTGTTCATAAGGGTTTAAAATTATCACAGAATGTTTTAAAATTATATTTATGAGAGAGTTTAGAGTTCTTGAAGAATCGCGAAACTTAAAAAGTGAATAATGATTCATGTATAAGAGAGAAATTTAAAGTTTCTCACCAGCAGCAACATAGGAAATGAGAGCAAAGGCCATCAGGCAGCAGCAGAGTTTGATGTTCATCGTGGGAGAACCTAAAAGATCTGATCAGTCACTACAGCTCAACAGGAACTCCGCTGTAGCTGCTCTCACACGTGCTTTGGTGGTTAGACGTTCTCTACACCTTTTTTTTATTTGTTTGCCTCAAGAATCAAACGTTTTTCTGTGATCTGTTCTCTTTGAACACGTTTAAGTTTTTGAAAAAGAGCTGTTGTTTTCCTATAAGGCTTGACATGGAACTACAGCAGATCCTCAAATCCATCCATCCATTTTCCTGACCGCTTTTTCCCTTTCGGGGTCGCGGGGTGCCGGAGCCTATCCCGGCTACTGATGGGCGAAGGCGGGGTACACCCTGGACAGGTCGCCAGTCTGTCGCAGGGCCTCAATCACACACATTCACTCTCACATTCACACCTAGGGGCAATTTAGAGTCATCAATTAACCTATGAAGCATGTTTTTGGACGGTGGGAGGAAGCCGGAGTCCCCGGTGAAAACCCACGCATGCACGGGGAGAACATGCAAACTCCACACAGAAAGGTCCCAGCCAGGAGTCGAACCAGGGCCTTCTCGCTGTGAGGCAAGAGTGCTAACCACTGCGCCACCGTGAAGCCCAGATCCTCAAATCCTGGAATCCAAAAGGATCCGTGTCCATCACCACAGTCATGGATGAATCTGGTAAGTAATTCTCTCTTCTGACAACAAATGAGGTTTTTATGTTAACATTGATCCTACAAATATATTCTGGTATAAAAAGAGCAAATACTTCTAATTTTCAAACTTTAACCAAACAAATCATGTGACCTGATTCTCTGGATTTCTGCAGATCCTTTGAGAACTCACTTTATCCTCTTTAGATAACCCAGCTACTGTTGGGTCCACCCTGAAATGTCATGAATCCATCGCAGGGCCACACCCTCTTATTCCCATGAACACCGAGGGGCAATTTGGAGGAGAAACCCACACATGGACAGGAAGAACACTCTAATTCCACACAGAAAGGAGCAAGCCAGGAGTTGAACCTTCTCACTGTGAGGGGAGGGCGCTATGCCACCATGTAGCCCCGCCCACAATCAGCTCTTAAAAGAAATGAGTTCAGTCTTCACACCTCCAAACTTCCTTCCTGAAAATAACCAACCTGAGCTCAGATCAAAGAGAAGCTCGTCATTTTATATTTCGACATTTTAAGAAAAGAAGCAGATTTCAGTGAGTGATTCAGCTTTTATTGTTAAAGTCAATATCCAGCTGTGGATGTGTATGAGGACATGAATGATCATGGATCACAACAATTACAGATTCATGGAGAGGTGCAGGAGGTACGATTAAAACAGTTTACAGTTGGTTCTTTGTTTTGACTTTGGCTTTATGTTAGTCAAAAAACAAATTTAAAGTATAATAAAAATCCATTTATATTTATTGTGCCAAAACTGTTCCTCTCTAGATGAATGTTGCTGCCCTCTACTGGATATTTGTGGTATTACAGGAAAAGCAATCATTTTTATTTCATCTTTTTACTCATACAAAATGAATAATAAACACATAACAGAGTACATTGAATAATATAAATAAACTATATATGTTTATGTTTTTACCTGGAATTAACACGAGAGACTGACAATAAAATCACAAATATGGAAAAAAAAACAATATATTTATTGACTTTTAACTCTTAGTACGTTCACCAAAATTCTAAAAGGTGAAGGGATGATTTTTATTTCTATTTATATAACACAAATGAATAAATAAGCTGTTATTCATTGGAAGAGGGTATGGTTTCATAGACAGTAGATGCTCCGGTTAAGTTTTGTACACCTGCTGGAAAAGAGGAAGAAATATGATCAATACATCAGATAAAAATTTGAATTAATGGTTATTTAGAAATACTGAAAATTTGTTTGGGGTATCATGGGTTATAACGTCTTCAAGAATGTTCTACCAGAAATACTAGATAAAGAATCAAATAGACGTTTATGTTTTCTTATTAAACAGATTTAACTTCTTCTCAATCCTTTGTGGAATTAAAATACACTGATGTTTAACCAAATCGTAACATTTCTATGTATTTCAAACTCCTATGAAACTTGTTCATAATCATATTTATCTTACCATTTGTTACCATTTCTAGATTGGTGTAATTCTCCCTTTGATGTCTCAGATAAGACTTTTTTTTATCTGTAGGAACAAAAATAAGACATAAAGTTTATAAAGGACAAATTACCTTTCTATTCTTGAAGATATTTTCTAACTAATGGTATTTCTTATCTTCTAAATCAGAACCTGTATCTGACATCAACAGAAACATCAAGATGAATTTGTTGCAGAAAGATTAAAAATAACTTCTAGAAATAATTGAGCAGTTATGCACAGACTTTACCTCTTCTTTTAAGTCCGCATTTTCTCCGTGCAAAGAAAAGGACGACGATGAAGATGGTCAGGAGAACAAAAATAGCTGATCTTATCAGCAAAGAGAGAAAGACACCGCTATCTAAGAAATAGAGTAAAGCAGATAATATTAAAACATGTAAACACATTTTCATTCTATTGGCTATTGTGTTGTCATACTTGTGCTGGACGATGCTGCCGTTGTTGTGCTGGTTGTTGTTGTTGTTGGCCTTGTTGTGCCAGTTGTCGTCGTCGTTGTTGTTGGAGTTGTTGAGCTGGTTTTCCTTGTTGGTGCTGATGCATTGCATGCAATAGAGAGAACACATCTTGAGATAACAAAACTCAATCCTTCACATCATAACAACCACGATAAATCTAAAACCTCTCAGGAGTAGAATCATATATGAGTCGTGCAGCGTCGTGTGACACTCTTACACCAGACAGACACATTTAAAGCTGAATATGGTTGTTGATTTCATTGCTGGGTTTAATATGTGTACAAAGCCACAACAAAGCAGAGACACAAGCATCAATGCCTTGTTGAAAAGTAGATTAATACTAAATATAATCACACTGTGAGAAACAAACTTGAGGTTTTCATTGACATATCTTGCTGTGGGGGTTTTCTAAGCATTAAGAGGAGACTAAGAACTACTCCTGCTGCTCCGTTGGGCATAAAAGCATTTAGTCAGCCACCAATTCTGTCAGTTCTCCCTTTCAAAAAGATGACATCGGCCTGTAATTTTCACCATAGGTACATCTCAACTATATGAGAGATAAAATGAGACCAAAAATCGCATTTTTTGATTTTTAAATCATTATTTATTTGCAAATTGTGATAGAAAATAAGGAATTGGTCACCTACAAACAAGCAAGATTTCTTGACCTGTAACTTCTTCTGTAAGAGGATCCTCTGTCCTTGACCAGGAACAAGAGTGAATCACAATATAAGCAGTTTGGTGTAAAGAAACACATTATTAGGAAATAGAAGACAAACAAGACCACTGATAATCTTCCTCTGTCTGGGGCTTCCCATAAGATTTCACCCTGAAGGGTCAAAACGATCACAAGAACGGTGAGCAAAAATCCCAAAACCACATGGGGGGGACCTAGTGAAGGATAACCCTTTGGCTACCATCAGTAACACACTACAAACCCCAAAGTTTCAGACATGTTCTCCTGTACATGTGCAGGTCCGTCTAAAGTTTGCTAGATGATCCACAAGAGGATTGGGAGGATATCCTATGGTCAGATGAAACCAAAATAGAACTTCCTTGTAAGAACTCTACTGTTCGGATGAAACAGAATGCTGAGTTGCATCCAAAGAACACCATACCTACTGTAAAGCATGGGGGTGGAAGCATCATGGTTTGCGGCTGTTTTTCACCAAAGAAACCAGGATGACTGATCCGTGTAAGGGAAAGAATGAATGGGGTCATATCTGGTCAGATTTTGAGTGAAAACCTCCAACCATCAGCATTGAAGTTGAAACATGGTTGGATTTGTCAGCATGATCCCAAACACACTACTCAGGTAACAGAGTGGGTTCATAAGAAGCATTTCCTGGACCTTGAGTGGACTAGCCAGTCTCCAAAACACATACAAATTGTTGGAGGCAGTTGAAACTCAGTCAGCGCCAGCCCCGAAACATCACTGCTCTAGAGGAGATCTGCAAGGAGGAATGGACCATGCATCATTGCGTGGCAGACAGGAACCGTACCACTGGACTGGCAGACTGGGGTGGTGGTTCTCCTTTTTCAAGAAGGGGGACCGGAGGGTGTGTTCCAACTACCGGGGAATCACACTCCTCAGCCTCCCTGGGAAAGTCTATGCCAGGGTACTGGAGAGGAGAGTCCGTCCGATAGTCGAACCTCGGATTCAAGAACAACAGTGCGGTTTCCGTCCTGGTCGTGGAACAGTGGACCAGCTCTATACCCTCTTCAGGGTGCTGGAGGGTTCGTGGGAGTTCGCTCATCCAGTCCATATGTGTTTTGTGGATTTGGAGAAGGATTTGGAGAACGCTTTATGAGTTCTCATGATGTGAAATGGTGGGAGGTGCTTAAGGTTAACAGCTGCTGTCATGCTCAAATGTCTTAAAGGTATAGTATAAATTAAATTTATATCATTTATATTTATTTATATCATGTCAGTGATTGACAGCCTCATTTCTGGACCATGCAGCCCCAGTTATGGATTCTGTAATTAAGATTCATCAATCTAAAAAAAAGGGTTAAATCCACTTGTTTTTCTGCAAACCTTTGAGTGGGACTTGATAAACAAATGATTTCTGTTTTTTTCCTTTGTTTTTAGCTTGAGGAAGGAATCCATTATCTCTACATTTCTCACCTGGAGTAGATCTCCTCCTGGTCACATTCAGAAAAGCAGCTGGTTTTCCTCCACAGAAGTACAATCCAGTGTCTTCCTGTTTGGTGTCTTTTATAATCAGTTTTTGGCCCTTCATCTGAAACTTTCCCTGTGGTATTTCTCCAAACAGTCTACTCCACTTTGAATCATCTTCATCAGGACACTTCAGAGTGATATTTTTTGTCTCTCTAACTGTCTTTATTTCAGTTCCTGCAAATGATTGAGGATTTTCTGTTAGCGATTAAATATGGATCATTTTATAATCCTCATTTGCATAAACAAACAAGAAAAACTTGAACTATTATTATCAGGAACCAAAATGTTATTGTTGTTGTCAAACTTGATGAGTTGTTTAAAACCCATTAAGACGGTGTTAAAGTCTAACATCTCAGCTGTTTTAAGGATAAAAAACAACGTTTAAAATGATTCAGAATGAATTAGTTTTAGTAAATTCATGTTACCTGATGGGATCACAGTCAGATTAACAGCTGGTTCATTGTTGCAGTCGTATCTTGCAGAATCGGAGGACTTTAGCTTAGTAATAACAAGTGATTTATCTGCTTGACCATAATATCGTGGATCATTGGTGTGTTTTTTATCCTCATCACCACCTATTGTTATTATTTTACTGGTTATTCCATCTCTCTCTCTGCTCCATGTCACATCACCTTTTACTGACTGGTGACAACGCAGAACGATAAGCCGTGTTTCATTTGCCACTACATGGTCGACATCTGGAAAAAAAAAGAAAAAAATTCAGAACTTCTTAATATAATTTAATCAGATAGACTTAAACTGTAAAACAAGATGAAGTTTAAAATTTTAAAAACCCAAACCATCAACGAACAATTCGCTTTCACTCAAATATTAAAACATTTTTAATTTTAAATTCTTTTTACTCCTGTATAAATTAAAAGCTGGTAAAAATGTTATAAATATACAGACTTTATTTTTCATTTGTATATGTTACAAAGATGAAGTTCTGTTCAAGTTTATTCTTAAACTGAACGCATTACCAGTTTCCGTATTCAGAACAGGAACTCAGCATTCATATTTAGACATTAGAAACTCATGTTGAATTTTTCTGCTTAATTTTAGTATCATGTTCAGAATAGTAAAACACAAACGTGGAAACTTTCATAAATGGCGAACAGATTAAAACATTCTTTAAAAATAAGAAACTCCAGAAGATTTGACTGCTCATAAGGGTTTAAAATTATCACTGAATGTTTTTAAATTATATTTATGAGAGACTTCAGAGTTTTTAAAGAATAGCAAAACTTAAAAAGTGAAAAAGAATTCACGTATGAAAGAGAATTTGAAAGTTTCTCACCAGCAGCAACATAAGAAATGAGAGTAAAGGCCATCAGGCAGCAGCAGAGTTTGATGTTCATCGTGGGAGAACCTAAAAGATCTGATCAGTCACTACAGCTCAACAGGAACTCCGCTGTAGCTGCTCTCACACGTGTTTTGGTGGTTAGATGTTCTCTACGCAATTTATTTTTTTTTTTGCTTCAAGAATCGTATGTTTTGAACACGTTATAGTTTTTGGAATAGTTGTTGTATTCCTATGGGGCTTAACATGGAACTACAGCAGATCCTCAAATCCTGGAATCCAAAAGGATCCGTGTCCATCACCACAGTCATGTATGAATCTGGTAAGCAATTCTCTCTTCTGACAACAAATGAGGTTTTTATGCTAACATTGATCCTACAAATACATTCTGGTATAAAAAGAGCAAATACTTCTAATTGTCAAACTTTAACCAAATCAAATCATGTGACCTGATGCTCTGGATTTTGAGAACTCACTTTATCCTTTTTAGAGTCATTCAGCTGCTGAAGCCAAACCAGCTACTGTTTGGCAATTTGGAGTCATGAAATAATACATTTTTGGACTGTTGGAGCTGGTAGAAAACCACACATGCACAGGGAGAACACACTAATTCCACACAGAAAGGATCAAGCCAGGAGTTGAACCAGGGCCTTCTCACTGTGAGGGGAGGGCGCTATGCTCCCATGTAGCCCCGCCCACAATCAGCTCTTAAGAATGAGTTCAATGCTCACACCTCACTTTATTTATCGTTGGTTCTTTTCCTTGACTTGGGCTTTAATCAAACAACACACATTTAAACTATAATTAACAGCCATTTGTCTTTATTATATTTATTTATAGTGGCAAATCTGTTGTTAGATGAATGTTGCTGCCCTCTACTGGATGTTTGTGGTATCTCAGCAAAAACAAACTTTTTAGTTTGAAGATCAACAAACAGCTTTTTGGTGGATTTTATTCTCCAGAAAAATAATAAACACAAGATCGAGGACATTGGATAATATATAGAAAGTATTTTAGTTAATACAAAAAAATTATTTTCTTTTAACTTGGAATAATATTCAGATCATTCTAAATTCGTAATATAATCAAATAGTGAAATATTGTCTGGTACTGTCTTGAGAAAAATCAGGATACGTATCGTATCATGTGTATCTATATGTTTCTTGTCTGTACATACCCCTAATATTTACAAAAATGACCATAATGTTGAATAAACTCAAACATAGAAACTTTGATCAACCACAAGCAGTTTATAAAGCTCATACAGAGCATACTTTACAGATAAACATCTTTATAAACCTTTTTCGAAATGAGAAAAATCGTGTTCATGTTAGAAATCAATACAGAACTTTTTAAAACTACAATAAAAATTGATATTGAATATAGATATAGATAGAAATCTCATGATTTCGTGAAATGAAGGACCCTCTTGAAAACGAGATGTCCCATCTCTAGGGGTCTATCCTCCCACTCTAGTTAAAACATAAAATAAATAAATAAAGATAAATCATTTGGCAATACTTCAAAATGCTGCAGAGGTGATATCTAATTAGGTACTTACACGCAAACATGCAGTTCAGCATCTTACTCTTTTTTTTCCCACCTAAACCTCCCACCGCTAGGTGGCAGCACACCGCACCGAGCCTCTTTGAGCAGTTCTACATCCACCAAAACAACAAGATATCACCAGTATGGAAGTTCTTTTGAGCCACAATTCAAAGTATTGTGGATTTTTCGATTGACACCAGAACCATCTTGAGTAACTGCTATGAGTTCAATGAGATACGTACAATAGTTTTAACAAAGAATGTGTACAAACCTATGCGCCATGCTGTTACTGGTACAATATAACAACACTAATGTTGATGCTTTGTGACCATATTCAAGCATATTTCAAGAAAAACGGGAGTATTTTTATTTATGTATTCAGTTTTTTTTTATAAACACTTGTTTAAGGAATATTTAGGCACTCGGACTATTTTAAAAGTTCAGCTACATTTATAAATATTGAAAGTAAACAGCACTTTATTGTCTCAGCCATGCTTGTAGAACTCACTTCTCCTTTTTTTTCCTCATACTGAACAATATTTTGTTATTGAAATCAGACAATATTGACTGAAAAAAATATTTTCTTAATTTGCTGTGAATTTGCTTTAGTAAAATAAACTTGTATATAAGATACAGTGGCAGTTAACGTTCTGATCATTAAATAAAATTTATTTTACCATTTTATTAATATAAGCAGTGAATTAAGTAAGTAAGTAAGTAAAGTTTATTTATATAGCACTTTTCCCAGACAGCAGACACAAAGTGCTTTACAGGATATGAGTAAGAAATACACAAAATATGTAGAGACACATAAAATACAACACATTTAAAAGTACATAAAATTATAAAAACAGTCAGAAAGCTTGACTGTAAAAATGTGAATTAAAATTCAGGCAGTTTTTTTTTCTAAGTCATACCCTTTAAAATAAACTAGAGAAATATGATTTCTGGTACAGTGTTGGCATACGTATCATATCCCCAAACCCTTGATTTCATACACTTGACTTTGACTTTATTTTATCCACTTAAAAACACATTTAAAGTGTAATAAACAGTCATTGTTAAGCTGTGTCTATTGTAGCACATATGTAGCTTTCTAGCTGCACTAAAATGAATTATGCTGCCATCTAATGGATGTTTGTGGTATCGCAGCTAAACAAACATTTTTATTGAGTTTGAAGAACAACAAACAGGTTTTTAGGAGATTTTTCCCCCCTTTAAATAATAAAAACACAACAAAGAGCACTGGGTAATATAAATAAAGAATTTCAGTTCTATAATAATTATCTGGATTTCTTTTGTTTATTTGGAATAAACATAAAGGTCAAATATAGAGGTCACAAATATGGAAGCTTATAATCAAGATACAGATTGTTTTTTTTTATTTTAAGCATGTACATCAAGCTAAATTAACTAAAAAAGAAGGAATAGTTGTCTTCTTTCTTAAGTAGGCAGCAGTAACACAAAAACAAAACGTTGCCTTTAACGGGAAGGGTTTATGGTTTCATACACAGTGGATACTTCAGTTGAGCTTCGTACATCTGATGGAAAAAATAGAGAAATATGATCAACACTTCCAATAAAATGTTAAATTTAAAACTACTATCAAGCTTATTCATAGTCATTTTTATCTTACCAATTATTTCCATCTCTAGGTTGTTGTCGTTGTCCATACGATGTCTCAGACGAGACTTTTTTCTATCAGCTTCTGTAAGAACAGTCACGTAAAATACATTTCATTAAGGTAAACTTGCATAAAGAAACCCCTATTTTTTGCACCAGAAAAAACAGCACATCGAGATGAGAAAAATCCTAATAATTTTTTTAAAATTAGTTTAAATAGTTTAATTATATACACTGACTTTACCTCTTCTTTTCAATCCACATTCTATCCAGGAAGGGAAAGTGATGATTATGGCGAGGACAATGATGATGGTGACAAGAAAAATAATGGTTGCTCTTATCCCCAAAAACAGAAGCATCCCTAAAAAACAAATTACAGGGAAAAAAAGGAATATAACGAGCAAACAAAAATAGAAACAGATTATTTTGAATGAATAAATACAATTAAAAAATGAGCAAATCTGACCAACTTCTGGAATGTTCAAATAAATCTTTTTTCTTATAAAATACATGAGAAATTAGAGATCATTGTAGAAAAAGATAAATTCTTCTTATACTTGTGTATGATAATGAACTTGCTGTTGCCATAGTTGATGTAGTCCACGTAGAGTTGGATTTCTGCTTCTCCTCCTGCTGTATGAAAACCAGAAAAGCAAGATCTTTTTCTAATTGCTTTCTACCAGGATTTACAAAACAGGTTCAAATATTTGCAAATATTAATATTTTTTCATGCATTACTTTAACTCCCATTGAAACATCTCACTCCAAATAAAAAAGTACTCTGGTTGTTGTTGTTCACCTTTCAGTACATCATTTCAGGGGTCCCCACAGGGAATCAGCTTTCTTTTAGTTTGTTAGAGGTTTTTACACCGGATGCCCTTCCTGTCACAACCGTTATCCGGGCTGGCAACCGGCACAGGGAGACCCGGACTTTGGCTCCCTTGTGGCCACATAGTCAGGCAGTAGGATGAGGGGAATGCCGGTGGATTCACACCAAACGCGATTCGCCTGTCAAATAATGCGTTCCTGACGCCGCGGCCACAGGTGGGAGGAGCTACCAGCTCTGTCTGTGGATATGTCACTTAGAATGAATGGAAGAGACATAAGATGTTGAAGAATAAGATTTATTTATTGTGAAGAGTTCTACAAAAACACGATTATAATTATTATCCAAAGATTATCCTAGCACAGGAGGCTGTGTTTGTATGACAGCCGCTTCCATGGTGTTTCTGTGTCTCTGTGGCTCACTGTTTCATAGTAATCTGAGAGGGGTAAAATAATATTAGACCTTTTTTTAATGACTCAATGATGCCAGAGTCGGCAGCCTCAGCACCCCACAGCATCTCTCTCTCTTGCAGCATATTGAGTGAGCTCTGCCGCAAGATGGAAAGTCGCCGATCTGTCAAGAGTGTATCAAAGTAGCTTGATGGAACTAGTATTCTACCGGCTGATCTAGTCACTGAAAACGTCACATTCTCAAAGCTGAACTCCTGATTGGTAGATGTGATGCAGCGACCTGTGAAGTATTGTTTGTGCCACCCTGCCTGCATTACCAAGCGTTTCTACCTTAACCTGATCTTCTGTTTTCTGACCCTGCTTTATCTCTGATTGCTTGCTGCCTGCCCTGATCCTCGCCTGGACCCTGACTACTCTACTCTCTTCTTGGATGATCCAATCCTCGTGATTGAGGCCTGTTTGACCCGAATTTAGCTTTGTGGACTTTTAGTTGTGTTTAGTTCCTGTCTGAACTAACAAACCTGCTGCACGTGGAACCAGCTGTCTGCCTTTTTGTGACAGTTTTTGTCTTTCTTTGTCAGGAAATGTTTGAACTGACTAAGTTGGTTTATTCAGAGAACATTTTTGATTAATTATTGATTAGTTATTGTTGTGTTGGTTGTGCTGCAATTGTGTCATCCCTGTTCTTTTCCTTGTCGTTGCTGATGCATTATATTTTCTCCAAAATGTAAAAAAGCTCAACATTCTGCATCATAGTAATTGCACTGATATTAACCCCAGGCGTTGATCATCCAAATATAAAGCATCTAGTTACAAGAAGGTGGTTTTCAAATTTTCTAATGTGTTTTTGGTGTTTAAACAGGAACTCAGCTCACTGAACATTTTAAAATCAAAAACCTTTTAGAAATGGTAATATTTTACACCTCTATTTAGTAAATTGTTTATTAAAAATGTAAACGCACAAAGTTGTATCCAATAAAAACAGCTTAAAAAGTCACACCTTTATTGTTTTATCCAGTTTTGGTTGTTGTGTAAAATCTTTACGTTTTTCATAAAAAATGTCTATATAAAAGTTATTAGGATTAAGAAAATGTTTATAACTGTAACATGAAATGAAGTAATTTTGGGACAATTTCTGTATATAGAATAGAAACTCAGCTCAGTCAGTATTCAAGTTTTGACTCTTTTATTCATTTTGGCTGCTTCTGTTTAGTAAAGCATACTAATCAAACATTAAACTTTTATCAGTCCTAACCAAAAGGTTTTGGAAATAATACAAACTAAAACATTAGACCATTCAAATATTTTTAAATCATTACTGAACTTTTTAAGTCCTTAAAAAAATAAAATAATACTATTACAAAGTGAAAAAATACAAATGTAAAGAATTAGAAGTTAGAAGTTTCTCACCTGCAGCCACAGAGGAAGAGAGAACCAATGTTGCCAGGCAGCAGATGAAGCAGCATCCTGTCACCGAACACCAACCCCTAAATGTAAGTTTAAGCACTCACCACAGTCTAACACTTGGTCAACTAGAATGCCACAAACAACCATAGCAGCCATTTTCTTTATGTGAATAGAATTGCAATTATATTCAAAAAGATCTAAGTGTATTAGGGAAAATAGGCTAAAAAAAGTCAGGATATGAAAACGGACATTGGTTCGCTTTTAGACTCTTCCTGGAAGTCTTTTTTTCCCACTTACCATCTTCTCTCTCTAGAGTTTAGGATAAAGCTATATCCAGACTTAAGCTTCATCGAGTGTAAAAAAAAAAGATAATTGAGCTGTAGAAAGGTCAGGAAAATGTTGAAATAGTAAAATTGATGATATCATCTGTGAAAATCATAGAGTCAGCACTTGAATCTATTTTTTTTTTTACATTTTAATGTTATAATAAAATACACATTAGTTTTAGTCCGTAGGTTTTTCACACTTTGCTGCCTTGGTGGTTGTAGTGTTAACAGGGACTATATACTATGTTCTCACATTGGCCGCTGTCTCAGTGATGAAAGGACTTTGCTGCGATGTAACAATCCACACTTTTAAACGGTGAAAAGATCATTAAAAATGAGGTTTTTATTTCCCCTAAAAGCTTTTTGTAGTTTTAAAACCCAAAATATTTCTGGAGCTTGAAGTTACTACAGCGTTTAAAAAAAAAAAAAAGAAAATGGATTGTTTTTAAAGATGGGAAGCATTTTGGAAAACAACAGTTGTAGAACCACCAGCGTTTCACGGATGGATAGTTTTAATGTAATTGTTGCTGGAGGAATTTTTCTGCAGGAAATTGGGGCAATACAAACTCATCTAAGACCAAAAATTCACCAACTTTAACAAATTTTGCTCCCACCCAAATAGAACAAATGATCTGCACACAAAAAAGTGTTTTACCATCTCATTATTGATTGAACAAACACAACACATTCTGTTAAGAAAAGAGACAAACACAATAAAAACATTTCTTTATATTTCTTTATTTACTTTTGATTGTTATCTTCAATAGATTTGGGCTTTAGGCTAGCCAATTGAGAACCACATTTAAAGCAAAAGTCCAGTAAACAGTCATTTGTAAACCCATCTGTACTTCTTGTGGAGAATTTGTCTTTTTTTTGCTGCACTAAATTAATTTTGCCGCCCTCTGCTGGATGTTTGTGGCATCTCAGCAAAACACACAAAAAGAGTGTGAAGAAAAACTAACACCTTTCTCAATTTCTCCAGCAGGTGGCAGTAAAACAAACAAAAAAATGAGCTTTCATTTATCAGAAGAGTCTGTGATGTGATACTCTGAGTTAAGCTTCCTGGACCTGCTGGAAAAGAAGAAGAAATTACATTTTAATCAATTATTTTATATAAATAACTCAAATTTGTTAGTGTTTTTAGAGGTTGAAACTTCACCTAGAATGTCAGAGAAGCTTAGTTAAGAATTGACTTAAAATTATTGTTCATAGCCACAATTTAACTTAGCATTACTTACCTTTTGTCGACTCTTATCATCCTCCTTATGGTATCTCATAGATGTGGCTTTGTCTCTCAACTTCTGCAAGGATTTATGGTTGTGTCCATCAGTACAGGTAGAGACCTGAAGAGCTTTTTTTTAACCAAATATGACCGTTTATATCATATTTGGTACAAGCATTTTAGCATTTCATTAGCATGATCCAAACTTTCCTTAGAAACCCATTGATTTGGGTTAGGGTTAGCCTCTTGCATTTTTAAGTGACTCCATTGCTGAATCTGACAGCCCAATTATGTTTTTGTCCCACATCTTGTTGAAAATAATTTACTTTGCAATAATCTAACGTAGGGCTGCGAGGTGGCGCAGTGGTTAGCGCTCTCGCCTCACAGCGAGAAGGCCCCGGTTCGACTCCCGGCTGGGACCTTTCTGTGTGGAGTTTGCATGTTCTCCCCGTGCATGCGTGGGTTTTCACCGGGGACTCCGGCTTCCTCCCACCGTCCAAAAACATGCTTCATAGGTTCATTGGTGACTCTAAATTGTCCCTAGGTGTGAATGTGAGAGTGCCTGTGTGTGTGATTGAGGCCCTGAGACAGACTGGCAACCTGTCCAGGGTGTACCCCGCCTTCGCCCTTCAGTAGCCGGGATAGGCTCCGGCACCCCCGCGACCCCGAAAGGGAAGAAGCGGTCAGGAAGATGGATGGATGGATGGATAATCTAACGTAATCTCAGAGTTAAGAAATATTTGGGATTATTTTTTAAGAAAAGCACTTAACTCCATTAGATAAAAACAGCCACATCGAGCTGAGATTGTCCTTAAAATCCAAAAAATAATCACATTTGTATTTCTTTAGAAATTTATTGTATGCACTGACTTTACCTCTTCTTTTCAATCCACATTGTCTCCAGATGAAGAAAGTGCTGTTGATGACTGCCAGAAGAACGAGGATACCTCCTCTTATCCGCAAAGAAGAAGAAATGTCTAAAAGTGAAATGAAACAGATTTTAAGAGAGAATAACAAGCAAAAGCAAATAGAAATAAAAGTTATTGCACTAAAATTCTTTAAGTTTTTTTTTTTTTGAGGGGGTTAGTGGACCAATTCATCAGAAGTGAACTTATTAACTCCTGAAATGATCAGTTAAATCACAATTTTATGCTAAATGCAAAATATTGTCCTCCTACATGGGTTTGGTAGTGGCCTCCCTGATGTCAAAGGTGGCGTTACCCATGTGGTTATTTTGAGAACTGGAGTCATGCTCCTCCAGTTTTCTGTGAGGAATCAAGAAACAGCCGTATAAAAGATTGTTTTTCCCATCATAACCTACCTGGATTTGCTTTGCAGTTTCGGGATTGCAGTTATGGGATTATTATAGTTTCTTGGGGAATATTTTTAGATTTTGAAAATCGCCTATTAAAAATACCAAAATGTATGAATGGAATTTACTCTTTCTTTAGGGTTAGAATAAAATATATATAATTTGAATATGCTCTTATGTAATAAGAGTTAATAACAACAATAAAAAAGTAGGAAAAACATACTTTCTTTTTAGATTACAATCAGAATTGTCTTTGCCTTCCAACGCTTCCTTCAGGGGTCATCACAGTGAATCATCTGTATCAATCTAATCCTGTCCTCTCCATCCTAAATAATCAAGCCTTATTTTAGTCCAAATATATTTAATTTGACTTTATGTTGGATGCTGTTCCTGACAACTTCCTGCATTCATCTGGACTTGTGAGCAGCATGCTTAAACATTGGATGGTGCTCCCTCTTGGTTGCATTAAAGATAATAGAAATTAATAAAACTGGCAGAGAAGACAAGCGGGAAATGAAGTCACTCATTATGATCTCCGATCTGAAAAAGAAGAAGGATGCGAGTAATTTAAAGTGGAGAATAACTGTACATTTTATCTTGTGTTTAGATATATTTTAGTCTGTTTATGCAACCTGCTCATAAACTCATCAAAAAATCAGGAGTTTTGAGTAAAAATTATAAACAAATTAAGACATTTGCTTTGATTTATTCAAACATCTAGAACTAATTAAACCCAAATTGAGTTATCTCTCTGCATGTGAAATATTTTGGAATTTTCTATTTTTCATCAATTATTATAATCATTATTATTATTATTTATAAATACCTATTTATATTTGTTGTCAGTGGAAAATAACATTTGACACACGTAAATATTTTTATTGTCTTTTTTATATGAAGCCTTTTTAATTTTTTTATATATATATATATATTATTTAAATAAAATAATTTTTTTAAGTGTTAAAACTGAAAAATGTATATACACAATAAAATAAAATAAATACATTTAAACAACGCCTCGATCCACGTGAGCTCAGAAAAATAGTTTTTATGGGCAAATTCGTGATTGGTCGCTATGATTATCTATCGTGATTTTTAGTGGTTTGAGCGCCTGTCAATCAAAAAAGTAGCATTTGATTGGTCAGAATCTTCTTTGAAGGAGTGTCCTCTCATGTCAATATGGCAATAGGATATCCACCTACCCAATTGTAGTCTTTCACTTATTTGATTGGTCAACTGTATTGTCAATCATACGTTTCTAGCTTCTCATTGGTTAATCTTCTCAAAGTAGGCGTAGACCTACCAGAAACAGTGTT
>NW_023417350.1:14673-16694 GCF_002922805.2 Oryzias melastigma | reverse complement strand
ATTCCTGATCCGCAGTATCTCTGTGTTCACCCAGCTGTCAGTCTGTCAGTCTGACGTCATTTTTCTGCCACCATGATGTGAACAAAAGTCAGTTTTAAGATCAAATGTTTTAAATTGTAACCAAAATGTCAAGTTTTAAGCATAAGGGTTATAATATACAAATTAAAATATATTATATTTGCTTTCAAAAACTTTTTGCTTCCAGAAAATATTTTGAAGTTTACAAACTTTTTTTTCTTTCAAAAACTGTTTGTATTTGAGCCCAAACGTTTTCAGATATACTGTATTTCTATCTTTGACTTTGCGTTCATAAGTTTCTGTTTGGTGACGTTTGTGCCGTCAGACAGCTGCTGATTGGTCCAGATTCTATCCAATCAAACCTCCGTATTTATCTACCATAGTGTCTGCAGTCGAGGCTCAAACACTGAACAGACTCTATTACCCTCAATGTTGAGGAAAAACAATCATTTTGATCATTTTAAATAGTCTGTCCAAATTAGTGAATTTGTGGCTGAAGTTCTCCTAAACTGTAGAATAAACTGTAACGTTTATCTTCTGACATTACACTGAACGGGCCTGTGTGATCTATGAATCCTCCGGAGCAAAATATTGGTAAAAAGTTTGATTTTCTCTAAGATCTGTTTGTTAAAAAAACTAAAGATTTAAACCATATCATCTTATCCTGCACAACAGTGTTTTGGATTAGATTAACAGCAAGTAAGGAAAAGAAAGATGGTTTACTGAAGGAAACGTAATTTATGAGCAGAAGAAATGTCATTTTTATCATTTTAATATTCACAGTATCTTATTTTTAAGAACTCGTGTTTGCTTTTGTCCAAAGTAAAAAATATGTATATTATAAATAAAATATATTTTTAATTAAAAAAAAGTTATCCATGAAGAAAGAGTGTGTTTTATTTATAATTTAAGGTTCATGACAAAACCTAAAGTTCATTAATACAGATCTCAGTATCATCTGTGGAGATTCCTGTCTAATCTCATCTGTCATGAAGGGGATCAGACTGATCCTGATGTAATCCCGCCTCTCCACTGTCGTACGGCCCTCACAGAACCACCTCTGCTTTTGGTTTCTCTTGGATTGTCGTCTCTGTTTCTGCATTCTCAGGTTTGTGTGTCTCTTGTGCAGGTCGGAGATGACGTCCCGGATGCGCGGAAATGCGCCTGTGCGAGCCATGTGGCCACCATCGCCGACTTCTTCCAGGTCAGAACCAGAAAAAACATCAAAAAGATCTTAACGGATCTGGATTCACCGCCGGAACACGTTTGTGTGATTGTTGTCAAATGTTTTCATGACTCTACAATCATGGATCTTTACATTTTAACCACAAACTGTACTTGTGATGTCATGAATCTCCTCCTTCATCATCTGCTGGTCGTGTCCATCTCTGAGTGAGCCAGTGAACCAGGAGAACCGTCAAACCCGCGGACCACCAAAGGATCCGTCAGCATGAGTGAAGACCTTTGGTCATAAACCTGAAGGTCCAGCTGTGGTTCTGCTCCTCAGGGCGTGGAGGTCATCGTCAACGCCAGCAGCCTGGAGGACATCGACCCCTCGGCCATCGGCCAGCGGCTGACCAACGGGACGGCGGCGGTGGCCAGTCCAGTCCTGGGCCGCCTCAAGACCCGAGAGGAAGATCATCCGGACGTGGTACGAGGAGGTTCTGGTGCTCCGACATTTGTCCTCCCAGAGGAGGAGGAGCCTTCACCTCCTCTTCAGAGGAGGAGGAGGTGCTCCTCACTGAGCTGCTCCTGCAGGAAAACAGCCTCCAGATTTCTCTTCAGGGAGTCGGAGCGCTGCCGTTCCCGGCGGTCTCTGGGTCGGACTCTGACCTCTGTGACCTGCTGCCTCCACCAGCAGGAGGCGCTCTGACCGCTCTGTTCTCTGCTGCAGGGAACCGTCTACGAGAAGACCAACGCAGAGGTGGAGATGAAGAAGATCAACAGGGAGGAGTTCTGGGAACAGGCCAAGGTATGAGGAGGAGGAGGAGGAGGAGGAGGAG
>NW_023417350.1:10645-14214 GCF_002922805.2 Oryzias melastigma | reverse complement strand
AGGAGAAGGAGGAGGAGGAGGAAGAGTAGAAGGAGGGGGAGGAGGAGGAGGGGGGGAAGAGGAGGAGGAGAAGGAGGAGGTCCATTTCTGATGCTTTGAAATATTTATTCTCTTTTTTGTCGTCATTGTTTGATCTGCTTCATTTGTTCCTGGAGTTCATGTTTGAGTTCCTCCTCTCGTTTCTCCTCCTTTCATCTCCTCTCGTGTGACCTTCTGGTTCCTCCTCTCGTTTCTCCTCCTTTCTCCTCCTTTCATCTCCTCTCGTGTGACCTTCTGGTTCCTCCTCTCGTTTCTCCTCCCTTCTCCTCCCATCATCTCCTCTCGTGTGACCTTCTGGTTCCTCCTCTCGTTTCTCCTCCTCTTGTTCCCTCACCAACAGAATCATCATTACATTCTGGATTTTCTCGTTTTAGCGTGAGGAAGAGATGAGGAAGGAGGAGGAGAAGAAGAAGGCTGCGGAGGAACGGCGGCGTTTTGAGGAGGAGCGGATGGAGCTGGAGAGGCAGGAGCAGGAGAACCGGGAGAAGAGGTACCGCGAGAGGGAGCAGCAGATCGAGGAGCACAGGTGAGGACACCGGCTGGAGCTGGAGCTCCTCTTCAGGAGGAGGTGCTTCCAGGTTCTCCTTCAGTTTTCCTTCAACCTGGAATGACGTCTCTGCAGGAAGAAGATGCAGGAGGAGGAGGAGGCGCGGGAGCGACTGAGGAGCCAGACCACCATAGTGAGTCCTCCTGCTGTAAAACAAACCAGAGGATGTTTGTTTGTTTGTGTTTATGTCAAGTAGCAAAACAAACACGGTTTAATGAACAACAACGACACACAAACAAACATTTTTGTAAATGATGACGAGGATGAAGATCTCCTTCATCCAGGGAGGAGATCCACATTCCTGCAGAGGGAGAACCATTGACTGAACAGGAGAACTGGACTGAGTTGGACTGTCCAGTTGTTTAAAATGAGCGTGCTGTCATAATGATCCGGAGACGACGACTCGCTCCGTCTGAACCTCCAGACAGCAGGAGGTGCCTGACCTCCTCCTGAGGAGGAGCTGCACCTCCTGCTCTGCATCTCCTCTTGTGTTTGTGTCTCCAGGCAGCAGAGCCGAGCATCGAAGACCTGAACCTGGACCGGAAGGAGTCGGAGGTGGAGGTCAGTCTGAGAACCAGCCGAGAAGCCAGAAACCGTCCTGAAGGTTCTGAGGGTTCTGGAGTCTGAGACCCGATCCGCCGCTCCGGTTTAGGCGCAGAAATGAACTCTCATGGGATCAGATTTGATCTGATAATCTGGGATCAAACCTGATAACTGCTCATCTTGAGATGTCTTCATTAAATCTGTGACTAAAAAGTGAAACGTTTTTACGTCTTTCACTTTCACACCAACAAAGTTTTTTAATCCAGATCCAGAGTCTCTAACTCAACACATAAAAGAGGAGAAACACTTTTCTAAGGAATCAAACTCCGGTGAATCCACGCTGATCTTCCTGATCCTGATCCTGATCCCGGTTCACGTCTCGTCATCCACCATCATCCTCCATTCGTTGATGATGAAGCAGGCTTCATCTTCTCACTATAGACTCGAGTTGTGTCTTTGTTTAGGCTCAGACTCCAGACATCCTGCTGCTGATTACCTGGATCAGGTGTTTAGCCAATCAGGAGCTTCAGTGGCAGGTTGGCTGGAACACGTGCAGTACGCCGGCCTTCGAGGACTGGATTCAGGAACAGACGTACTGTCCAGATCCAAAGTAGGACTGGTTCCTGACCTCAGACGGTTTGTGTTCCAGGAGGCGAAGGCCATCATCGCCCAGCGCTCCGGGAACCCGCGGGAGTTCTTCAAGCTGAAGGAGCGAGCCATGACCATCAGCGTGGACACCTCCCCCGTCTCCATCCACAGGCCCGGTGAGCAGAGTCCCAGACCTGGTACTGTCTGAGAAATCCCTCAGGACGCCTGAAGCATGATCGACTTTTCTGTAGAGGATGATGGACGTACGGTGGTGTAGAGGTCAGCACATCTGCCTCACAGCTGGAGGTTCTGGTTCAAATCCGGCCTGAGTCCTCTATGTTCTCCTGCTCTGAAGTCCAAACACATTCGTAGGTTGATTGGTGATTCTAAACTGTTTCTGTGGTGAACTGTCGGACCTGTCAGGTCTGTACTCTGCTGTTGGGATAGGCTCCAGCAGCCTGTAAACCTCTGCAGCTCAGAGCAGAAACAGAGGAGGCTGAAGCTCTGTTCAGACCTGTGGGGAGAGGTTTGAGTCCAGATGGACAGCTTTGGTCTAGGTCTGGTTCTGGTCTAGTTCCGGTCTGGTTCTGGTCTGGTCCTGGTCTGGTTTCCTCTGAAGGTCCTCCTGGATCTCCAGCTTTGAAGCTCACCTTAACGATCTTCATTTCTTCATCCTGAGCTTCTGTAGCTGTGAGATGATCGTTCAGTCGTCTGCAGTGTCTGCTTTTCTCCTGGGGGGTGTACATGAAACCAGACCAGGTGGGGGGGGCCTTAAACAGCTGCTGCTGACTCCAGACGAGTCTCTGGTTCTGATCCAGACTAGAGGTTCTGGATGTGATAATCTGATGCAGACGTTCTTCTTGCTAACCTCTTTTTTCTTCTGTCTTCCTCTCCTCTTTCTTCATCTTCTCCACTAAACCATCACCTCCTCTGGTCACCTCCTGTTGTTGGTCCTCCTCTCTGCTCCTGGGGGGTCCACCCCTCACCTCCCTGTCTCTGTTGCTACGTCTCCATGTCTTTGTGTTGTTGTTGTCGTTGTTGTTGTGCGGCGGCGGCCCATCAGGCCGCCTGGACAGCCCCTTCTTAAGGCAGCAGCACAGCCCCACTGCCACACCCCCTCTACGGGGCTCCTCCCCCCTCTGCACGCCGCCACCACGAGCTCGGACGCAGCCTGCTGCCACGGCTGGTAGGTACAGAGGAGGAGCGTGGACCCCCCCCCTCGCCCCCAGAACTGATGAGGACAGAGACAACGAGGTCAGCTGTAGGATATACTGTCAGGACGGATATACTGTCAGCAGGGATATACTGTCAGCTGTAGGATATACTGTCAGGACGGATATACTGTCAGCAGGGATATACTGTCAGGACGAATATACTGTCTGGAGGGATATACTGTCAGGAGGGATATACTGTCAGGAGGGATATACTGTCAGGAGGGATATACTGTCAAGAGGGATATACTGTCAGCAGGGATATACTGTCAGGAGGGATATACCTTCAGGACGGATATACTGTCAGCAGGGATATACTGTCAGGAGGTATATACTGTCAAGAGGGATATACTGTCAGCTGTAGGATATACTGTCAGCAGGGATATACTGTCAGGACGAATATACTGTCTGGAGGGATATACTGTCAGGAGGGATATACTGTCAGGAGGGATATACTGTCAAGAGGGATATACTGTCAGCAGGGATATACTGTCAGGAGGGATATACTGTCAGCTGTAGGATATACTGTCAGGAGGGATATACTGTCAGGAGGGATATACAGTCAGCAGGGATATACTGTCAGGAGGGATATACTGTCAAGAGGGATATACAGTCAGCTGTAGGATATACTGTCAGCAGGG
>NW_023417350.1:0-1444 GCF_002922805.2 Oryzias melastigma | reverse complement strand
GTCACCAGCGATGCCTCAGGTGTTAAAGGGTTAAAATGACCAACGCAACAAAATCAGCAGCAATATCGTTTCTATCCAGTTCTGATCCAGATTCCAGCTCAGACCAGGAAAACAAAGATGTTCATGGATCTGTGTCTGCATCAGAATGGGGCGGAGCTGAGAGCTTGTGGCCCCGCCCACTTCAGTTTCTACGAGAGCTTTTCCAAACAGCGTTTTTCGTCTGCTTCTGATTCACAACGATTGGAATAAAAAATCTTCAGAAATTCAGTTTGAATCTCATATCTTCATATCTGTCCTCCATCATCAGAAAAACACGTTAAAAACACCAGAGACGCCGCGCTCGCCAGGGCGGGTCTTTCATCGGTTCTGCTGTCGGTGCTGCTTTTTTTTCCAACTTACATCCAAGTCTATAAGAAATCCAGACTGACGCTGTATTTGCTGTTCGGAGGCTGATGCTCACGTCCAGGAGCTTCCTGATTTGCTCCTGCAGAATCTCATAGTCTGGAGAGATCCTGATCCTGATCTTGATCCTGATCCTGATCACAGACTGTTTGAAACCTCCTCCTCAGACGCTGTGGTTTCCTGAACAGCAGAAGTGATGTCTGCAGACGCAGCTGCGCAGACGGGTTTGTCTGCAGTCCTGCAGGCTGAGCGCTGATGTCTGCCGCTGGCTGAAACAGAGACTGTCACAGCGGATTATTATGGTCTGGGCTTTCGTCTCTGTTGTTTTGTTATTAGCGTGAAAAGTCCTGCGGCAGAAATTTCAGACTGAAGGAAAAGGAAACAGATTTGATCCTGAAGATGATCTGATCCTCCTCTGATTATCCTCTGATCATCTTCTGCTTCTGTCAAAAACAGATTATTTTTTTCTATCTTTTCTGACACGGCGAGGCGGCGGGATGGAGAGTGTTTTGAAGTCTTTGTCAGGAACTGGATGATTGGCAGAAACACTGTTGGATTTTTCTGTTTCTCCTTGTAGACAATAAAAGCAATAAGAACAGCTGTTTGTGACGTTGTGATTCGATACACGACTGACTGTCCAAAGACCGGGAGACCTCTATATGTTCAACACGTCTGATCATGAAGAAGCTCCAGACCTAAAGACCTAAAAAAAAAAAACCTAAAAACCTGAAAACCTGGAGACCTGGAGACCTAAAGGCCTGAAGACCTAAAAACCAACGACCTAAAGGCCCAGAGACTGAAGAACTTAAAGACCTAGAGACCCACAGATTTGAATACCCAGAGACCTAAAGACCCAGAGACCTAAAAACCTGAAGACCTAGAGACCTAAAGACCCAGAGACCTAAGAACTTAAAGACCTAGAGACCTAAACACCCGATGACCAAGAGACCTAAAGACCTAGAGACCTACAGATCTGAATACCTAGAAACCTAAAGGTCTAGAGACCTAATGGCCTAAAGACATAGACACCCAGAGATCTAAA
>NW_023417349.1:14036-16045 GCF_002922805.2 Oryzias melastigma | reverse complement strand
CGGAAGAGTATAGAATAGGTCGCGCCGGAAGAGTATAGTATAGGTCACGCCAGAGGAGTGTAGAATAGGTCGCGCCGGAGGAGTGTAGAATAGGTCGCGCCAGAAGAGTATAGTATAGGTCGCGCCGGAGGAGTGTAGTGTAGGTATGAAAATCACATCTTTGTTCAGTTTAATTCTCTAAATATGTCTTAGTAACCAAACCGAATGGAGTAGAGGAGATCTGAAGACATTTTGAAGGACATCGAGTTTGGAGTTAAGCTGGAAAACAGAGTTTGAGCTGACAAAGGTCAAAGCTAACGGGAGCTTTTCTCCAAACTTCTCAGAGGAGCGATGAAGGACGGCGATTCTTTGAGGCTTTGCATTCAGATTTAATTAGCTTGTTAAAGCTATCGATTAGCGCTGCACCTGTGGCGCCGGGTCAGCACTTTCCAAGGACGAGCGGTAACTCCCGACCCGTCTGAGTCCTCCTCCATCTCCTCAGCTGACCTTTTCCTTTGCCCCCGCCCCCTCTGCCCTCCAGTGGCGCTGTACGCCATCAGCGCCGTCTACTTCGCCGGCGTGATGGTGCGGCTGATGCTGACGCTGACCCCGGTGGTGTGCATGCTGTCGGCGGTGGCGTTCTCCAGCGTGTTCGAGCACTACATGGGAGACGACACCAAGAGGGAGAAGCCTCCCGCCGAGGACAGCAGCGACGAGGACGACAAGAGGAATTCTGGGAATCTCTACGATAAGGCAAGGCTGCTGGGAAACAGCAAAGGGTCTTTGTGAACGACGACTTCAGATGTTAAAACCTCATTAATAGTAGATAATATGTCTGTGGTTTGAATGAAAGACTCATCACTTTATCATTTATAGTTTTCAGTTTCACATTTTGATTCCAAAATTATTTTTTTCTTTTTTTAAACTTTCGTTGATTTTAAATAAACGTATAAATATAAACTGTAAAGTCATTTTTAGCCTCAAAGATTCACTTCAGTTTAACCTGCTGAATTTTTGTGATTTGATTCTAGAACAAAAGATAAATCTTAAGAGAAAAACTGTAATTGTGTGAACGTTTTGTCAGCATTTCGTTTCTACTCGTTTATTCTTCCGTTTTGATTCATGAAACTCACTCCCACTTTCAGCGATGTCTACAATCTTGGATGAAAGCGTTCATCTCGTTAAGGACATTCCTGCTGGTACTTTTGGTATTCCTACATTTTACGTTTTTTTATGCGATTTTTTTATCCCCTTTGAAAATGAATCGGAATTTTTCAAATTTATCCAATTAAAAACATTTCACATTTTGAGGACATTCATACTTTTACTTACATCATTTGGGAATTTTATGCAATTATTAAAATTTAATGCAAATGTTGCGATTGTTTTTCACGTTATTCTTCCAGATTTGTGCACTTTCTGCGAATTATGGAAGTTTTGTATCAAAGCCTGTTAAGAACATTAATTCTACTGACGTTTTTAAGGCAAATTCTCAGTTCAGCTAGTATTTTAGCGATAGGCTAGCTTTTTGGGCTAATTTTCAATCTACTGAGGTTTTTTGGGGCTAACTCTGAGTTAAGGTTTTGGCCAATTTGGCCAATCTAATTTTCAGTTAATTAGGTGTTAGGCTAATATTCTAGCGACGTGCTAGCTTCTAAGGCTAATGTGGCTCCTACTAAGGATTTGGGGGCTAATTTGGAAATCCTCACTTTTTATTTTTTTGGCTACTTTACCATCTACTGAGGTTTGGGGCTAATTTTAACTTCATACCTTCTTCGCTTTTGTAAATTTTTGCCATTTCTTTCAGCTTTTCAAGAAATTCTTCGTGCACTTTCTACAACTTTGAGTCCTTTAGCAACTTTAGCATTATGTATTTAGCATTTTTATCCTTCAGGTATCGCAGTAAATTTCTTTAGCAAAAAGCTTCAGCATATTCAGCAACTACGTTCAGCAAAAAGCCTTCACACTAGCAATATCGCGAGTAATGCAACTTTTCAAGTTCCTTTTATGTAAACAGCAGATATCTTTCC
>NW_023417349.1:0-6440 GCF_002922805.2 Oryzias melastigma | reverse complement strand
GTTTTTTACTTGAATGTGAGGCATAGGGCTGCTCGGCGCGGGTCGGCGTTGATTTACGTTTTTGTGGTTTATTAATTAATCCCCAGACCAGGGATCGGGTGACGGTGGTACGAGCGGCGAGGAGGAGAATTTGCACCAAAGAGCCATCGACCTCGCTCCACGGCACATGTGAGCTGACGGGGCAGAAGGGTGTGGGTGGGGGGGTGTCCGTCTGTACTTTTAGCTCTTTTCTCATCATCTCCTGGTGTTTGCCCGATCCGTCTTTGTGGGCGAAGCATGTGAGAAAGAAATTGGCCTATTTTGTAAATATGTTCTATAAAGAAAATCTAACATGATGGTAATATATTGGATCTTTGTGGTGACTTTTAAATATGCAGTTTTTGATTTTTTTTTTTTTTTTGTATGACGGTAAATAGATCAGCGAATGCAATAATTCAGCACAGCAGAAGGTTCCGGAGATTTTGTTGACAGAATGCATTTGAATGTGAATTTTTACACCCCTCCTCCTCTTTTTTTGGACAGATTTTGCATAGATTGTATATTTCTGCTGCTAAGGTTTTAAGACGGAAACATCAACTGTGTGTAAATAATTAGTCCTCCCGTCCTGCAGGGGGAGCTCTCTAGTTTGAGCAACGCTTAGTGCCTCATCTCTGGTCATGATCACCCAAATCGAACTTGTGACTGTTTACATCGTAAGCGTTTCTTTTGATCGTCAACCGTTTCTGGAGGCTTCCGAAGTGAGGTTTTCATGACAGGAAGTAGGAAGTGGAGCAGAAGGAGGGCGGAGCCGAGCCCCACCCACCCACGAGCACTGGACCCTCCCACCGACTTCCTGTCTAGCCTGTAAACGAGATTAAACCTTCCCTTTTCACGTGTCGCAGAAACAAAAGAAAATTAAAGGTTTCTTTAGAAAGAATGAAAATAATGTGCATTTATCATCGATAATTATTGAAAAATAATCAGAATGTTAGAATTTCTTTACACTAAAAACACCAGAAATGAGTCTTTCACTGTATATAAACCACCTTAAACCGGGATATCATTTAGAAATTTAATTTCTTTTAGGTTTTTTTTTAGTCTTATTTCAGAATTTTTGATTTTTTGGCAAATATTTGTAGAT
This sequence comes from Oryzias melastigma, assembly GCF_002922805.2. Lineage (NCBI taxonomy): Eukaryota > Metazoa > Chordata > Actinopteri > Beloniformes > Adrianichthyidae > Oryzias > Oryzias melastigma. Next base: position 5,320 of record NW_023417349.1, on the reverse strand, counting down.
AAAATCATTTTCGGAGGGTTTTAATGCAATAAAAGCCGATTGATTCCTTTTTCCAGAGTTTCATTCTGATCAGGTGGTTGAAATGTGGGCGGAGCTAAATGCCTCAGTGGGTGGAGTCGGGGTGTGGCTCTGCCTGAGAGCTTCAGGGGTTCTTTAGACACATCGAGTCAGCATCCTCCTCCTCTCCCGCCGGTTTTTCTTTCGACCCGTCCTTGTTTGGCCCCTCCCCCCACGCCTGGAAGTGTCGTTTGTTTTGAGCGCCCGTTCATCTTTGGGGGACGGAGTTCAGACGAAGCCTTAAATGTGATGTACAGCTTATCGGCCTCTTAGGTTTCTCCATCCTTTACTTTGAAATCGTCGCCTCATGTGCTGAGCTTTAGTCTGTCTGGGACTCGGGTTTTTTTTTGTTGGATGTGCCCCTCCCCCGCCCCCCTTTCTTGTGCTAACCCTCCATGTTTACATTCTGTTCGGCCATCTTTAAATATAAACTTTGACAAAAGTCTGTCTCATGTCTTTACTGAGTTGTTGGGCCCTTCTGCCACTAGGTGGCGGTGTTGGACTGTTTCAGAAAGCATAGAGACTCCTTCATCACGTGATCACTGCTATTTGAGAAGGTCCAGTTTTTAGTAAAAGTTCAAACTCATTTAGAACAAATTCACTTAACTGAAACCCAAAGACAGCAGATTTTCACAAATGTAAAAACAGTAGAAGGTCTTTATTATTCACAATCTCATCCAGATCTTTCCGCCTGAGCTGCTTCCCGGTTCTGCAGGTCCAGTCCGATGAAAAGCTCCTGGAGCGCCTAGTCGGGGTGAAGTTTAGAAAAACAGGAAGACGGGAGCGATTCTACACACTCTTCAAAATAAAAGCACACATCAAGGTGGAGAGAGAGAGAGAGGTAGAAATTGAGATGTTTTGGCCTCATTCACTCCGACAGGAAACGCCAAGCAGGAATCGGATGTGCCCAAATACATTCGTAGTGCAGACGGAACAATCAGGACCTTCTTTGTTCTAATATACTGTGTAATAATATATATACTGACAGGATTGAAAGTAGAATATCTGATGTTCTTCCTGTAAAGCTCTTGGCTCGGTAAAAGCCACAGTTCCAGTATAAAATAGTTCTCTAGAATAAAAGTGCTTCATAAACGCTCACGGCTACAGTGTGGTGTCGACCTGCTCTAAGGGCCAAAACTGAACACGGACGATGTTTGGCAAACCCAAGTGTGCAGAAGAAGGCCTTAGCAAAGTGAAAAGTACAAAGATCCACTCCGGAAAACTCCGGCCTTCCATAAAAAAACTGGATTTCGGTCCCGGAACTCCAGAAGTTCGTCGGCGAGGACGCCCGGATCCCTTTGGCACCTTGTGTGTCCTCTGGGACACTTGGGGGTTTGGTTTTTGGTCCTGGAGAAGAACCGGTGTCAGGGTGACTTCCACAGAGAACTGTTGTAGATCCAGCCGTCTCCCTGCAGAGAAAACGGACGTTTAAAACTGAAAATCACAATAAATTCAGGACTCGCTGAATCCTCTTTGAGCTTACAGGGTTGCTGGAGCCTATCCCAGCTACTGTTGGGTGAAGGTGTGGTACACTCCAATGTTACCAGTCTGTTGCTAAACTCAAACTTTTTAGAGACACCAATGAACCTGTGAAGGCCGTCCCTGAATGATTCTACCACAAAACGATAAAAGTGGGCTTAGATCAGAGCCCTGTGGAACGCCATAAAATGTATTTCACCTGTTAATAACCAGAGTAGTGCTGCTCCAAAGATCTCCATTTCTGGATTTAGGTTTGTTCTAAAATCTCTGCCTTTAAATGCAACATTATCAGAACCAAGACCGGACCAGAGAGGAACGACTGAACTTTAAACATCAGAAGAATTTTGGTCAAACTTTTGATTCACTTTGGAAATGAAATGGTTAAAACAACAACAACAAAAAAGTGGTTTAAACGTTTGTAAGCAGAGAATTAATTTGGGTCGTTTTGATCCGTGAACTGATCTCAGCCACAAATCCATGAAGAACCAAACCGATCCATGACGACGCTAATCTAAAGAACTCTGAGATTTGGGTCAATCAGGAAGGAAACGTTTGAAGCTTAACAGAAAGCTGTGAAGGTGTGTTTAGGATGCATTTGTATGAAAGGACATTTTAAAAACAAGTTCTCAAACTTCTGAGAAGCAGAAATCCCATCGGACAGCTGAGAGCGACTCAGCATAAATGACATGACGCACATTAACAACGCAGATGAGACCGCCGTCAGTTTCACTGTGGACGATGACGGTTTAATTTTCAAAGTACAAAAACAGATTTATGATGCAAAACGCATTTTACCAGGACTTAAGCAGAGAAAGAGGGACAAACTACTTTTCAAACTTTAAAACCGTAACTTTTTAACATAATCATGAATAATAAGAAAAGCTGTACTATTGTTCCAATCCAGCATAAATCAACTTAAACCTTAAATAACTTAATTTGGATATCCCCAACAGTTTGGTTTTGTTAGTGGATTTTGAAATATATATATTCTTAGATAAACTCCAAACTAGCTTAAAAAACTGAAAAAAGCCTAAATTAGCCAAAACAGCTAGCATGTAGTTAGATCTTAGCTAAACTCCAAAATAGCATAAAAAAAATCTTAGTAAATGCCAAAATAGTGCAAAAAGCTAGCATGATCCCAATTTTAACTTTAAAACTGTAACTTTTTAACATAATTCTGAATAATAAAAAGGCAGGAATATTATTCCAGAATAAATCAACTTAAACCTTAAATAACTTTCAATATTTTACTCTCCATGAAAACATATTTTGTCAAAATTATACAAGTTAGAAAAATCAAAAGATAACATCGGGTCATTAATAACAATAAATAAAATGATCTGGAGGGCCAGATCCGGCCCCCGGGCCGTGATTGTAACACATGCCGTATGTCGTTAAGTGTGTAACTTCCATTATCATTATGAATACTTCAACATTGGGCGCATGACGACGTTCCATTTTCATACGGACCTTGAGTTGGTCGTATACGCTTTAGGAGAACTGTGAGACACACCTGAGCTCCTCTTACAATCCAGCAGCTCCTCCATGGACCGAGACGACCCAAAAACCCCAGAACTCTTTGGGGTCGATATCGCGTACGGATGAATGTGACTAAAATCAATGATCCTGATCAATTCAAACCCTTTCTAAACCGTTGAGGAGTCTGTTGTCCTGCACTTTGGTCTCACCTCCTTGGTGAAGTGTCTGGGGGTCCAGGGTTTGTTGTCCGCCGCCCTCTGCCTCTCCTCGCCCCTCTGGTTCTCCTCCAGCCGGTGTTTGTGCTCCGTGGCCTTGTCCATGTTCCCCTCCTTCAGAGCCTTGGTCACGTGCTGCCACAGCCGCCTGTGAGAGAGAAAACTCCACGTTCAGCACGCCGAGTCCACCCAACGGCTTCACGCTGGAGCCCGCAGTCACCTGGACTCTGTCCTCCCCTGCTGCTCCAGGGGGCGGAGCTTCTTCTTTGTGACCAGAAGCTTGGCCGTGTCGATGATTTTGGTTTCTCCGCTGCTGTAGGTGAACTCCAGCGTGCCGTTCCACTCGCCCTGGGCTTTGCAGACGATGGTGCTGGTCGGGTTGTGTTTGACCTCCGCCGTGACCCTGCACAGGGAAGACTCCGTTTGAACCGACCTTTGAACAAATCTTTCTAAAATAGATGCGTTTTGTTCAGTTAACTTGCAGAGGAGGAGGAGGAGCTAAAGGTGCTCACCTGTGCACTTTCCCTCCGTAGAAAGGTTTGGTGTGGAACGTCACCGTGGCGGAGTAGCCGCTCTTGGCACAGTTGATGGACACTTTGCCGCCCAGCTCCACCCACGGCACGGTGAGGATGGAGCGGGCGTAGGCGGAGGGCAGCGTGAAGACGTACTCCTCATCGTGCTCCAGGAGGTACAGGACGCCTGGGGGTGGAGTCAGAGGGAAAGATCCAATCTGGTCAGAGTTTTTACAAGTTGGGAAGTTTTAAATAAAATGTCATTTTATTTATTTTTATTTTTTTATTTATTTTTACTTTATTTTTACTTTTTAAACTCTGTAGCGAGCTAGCAAGTTCCGTCATATCGAGCTAGCAACCTCCCCTGTAGCGAACTAGCAAGCACCGCTGTAGCAAGATTCATTGTAGCAAGCTAGCAAGCTAATCTGTAGCGAGCTAGCAAGTTTTACTGTATCGAGCTAGCAAGCTCCGTTGTATTGAGTTAGGAACCTCCCCCTGTAGCAAGCTAGCGAGCTCTGCTGTATTGAGCTAGCAAGCTCTGCTGTAGCTTGCGAGTGAGCTCATCTATTGCAAGCTAACGGGCTCAGCTCTATCAAGCTAGTGAGCTTTGCTGTATTGAGGAAGCGAGCTTATCTTTAGCATGCTAGCGAGCTCCTCTGTAGCATGCTAGCAAGTTTTACTGTATTGAGCTTGTGAGCTCCGCTGTACCTTGCTAGCGAGCTACGTTGTATCGAGCTAGCGAGCTCTGCTGTATCGAGCTAGCTACGGAGCTCCATTGTCCACCGGGAAGCTGGCCAGCATAGCGAGCTAAGTCATAAACTGTCTCCAAAATCTCACCTTCACTATTATTTTATATTGTATACATAAATATTAGCATATTTAAGTTCTAGCTAAGCTAAAACATTGTTTAATATGCGCTTATCTAATGTCAATACAGTAAATAAAGATGTAACATTTAGTATTCCAAATTCAAGGGAAATTCTTCTGATTATTTCTGAAAATGATGGGAATACATTTAAATGGACATGATCCAAATGTTCCATCGTCAGATGATGAACATGCTGTCATTGAGTCCAGAGGTTGTTGCTGCTGACAGCGTCCGCCGGCGGGCATCCCATAAAAACACGGCCTCAGCCGGACCGGAGCAGCAGCTGTTACAGAGATTACAGAGAATCCATTCATCAATAAATCCGGAGGGGAATGTCACCGCGTTCTCTGACGCAGCGGCCCGCCGTGTCCGGAGGCGGCGAGCCGCTGCGTCACCCTCCGACTGCACCCGCATGCAGAACCTCAGGGTGACTCATCGAAAATAACGGGCTTCAGAAGCGGAACGGAGAATTGATCGACAGGTCAAAGTTTTCCCAAATCGATGCACTGAGGCAGAAAGAGAACTCATTGTCTTAGTTTTTATAAAGCAAAAATGCTGCAGGAATTCAGCTTTTTGCAGGTTTTCTGTCACAAGTGATGCAAAAGAAAATGTGAATTAGTCTAAAAAACTCAAATGTTTTCATTTTTCCTCTGAATTATTTTAAAACTATTTCTTTGAGGTCAAACTTGACCTCAAACTTGAACAACACC
>NW_023417348.1:3670-16843 GCF_002922805.2 Oryzias melastigma | reverse complement strand
ACAGCAAGATAAAAGTAAATTTAACTTAAATTAAAACATAAAACGAAAAATGTAAGAACACTGTAGCTTAGAACCAGGGTGTGAGTCTTCGTTATCAATCTCTATTAAGAGTCTTTTTTTGTATTTATGCCGTACATACATTCCGTTTTACATCAGTCCTACACAAAGTCAGCTCTCGATTGTCTAATGTAATGTAGCCATCCTTTCCAAACTGAGTTAAATTTATCAACCTCCAACCGGAGTAAATATGTCAGCTTCTCCATTTTATTGATGGTGAACATCACATCGACCCATTCTTCTATTTTAGCCACTAACCCACTTCGCCATTTTCTGGTGATTGCTTTTTTACTGCCCAACATCATGATGTTCAAGATTTTGTAGTTATCACCTCTTTTTAAATTTACCATTTCAATCTTCCCCAGGTACATAACTTCAAAAGGGAATAGAAGCTTTGTTTTCAGGACATCTTCCATGCCTCTTTTGATTTCAGTCCAGTATTGATTTATCAGTGGACATCCCCAGAGTATGTTTTAAATGATCTGCTTTAACTTCCCCACAAAGTCTCCAACAGCTTCTGTCTCCCTGTTTTCTTTGTGCAGGGGTTGCAAAACATCTTATAATATGCTTTCACCCATATTCCCTCCAAAACATTGGTTTTGTAGTTTTCCACTGATGTTTGTTTATTTCTTCCCATTCCTCTGTTGAGATCTTTGTTATATATTCTGTGGTGTCATCTTTCATATTTTATAAAATTTTATATATTTTTGAAATTACTTTCTGGGTTTTCTGTGACTTGTATGCTTCTATCATTGTTATGATTAATCCTTGCCGGGATGTGTCTAAATCCGTTCCTTTAATTTCTTGTCCAATGTAGTGTCGCAGTTGTAGATATCTATGAAAATCTTGGTTATTCAGCCCAAATAAGTCCTTTAGTTCCTGAAAACTCATCACAACTTTGTTTTTAATAATCTCCCAGTGCATCTTTGGCCCATTTTTCCACTGTTTAAATTTACTATCCAATTTGTTTGGAGTAAAATCAACATCATATGCAATCCATCTCAAAATCCTGCACTGTTCTGTAAAGTTGTGTTTCTTTATTATATTGGTCCAGATTTTAAGTGGCACTTCAATCCATGGATTTGCTCCTTCTCTTAGAATCTTCTTCCAATTTTGACCACATATTAATGCCTGTATTGGAAACCCTTCAGTTAATCTCACATCTATCTCTTTCCATTTAGCCAAAAAATTGTTATCACATAAATTCAATACTTTTAACTGTGCGGCTTGATAGTAACTTTTTAGGTAGGGCAAAGCTAGGCCTCCCTTCTCTTTTGGCAGTTGGAGTGTTCTATATTTGAATCTCTGTCTTGCACCTTGCAAAACAAATCTGGATATCATCTTGTCCCATTCCTTAAATTCTACATTAGTCACCTCAACAGGAAGATTCTGAAAAAGGTGCAAAAGCAGAGGTAGTATGTTCATCTTTATAACCTCAACCCGTGAAGTTAAACTTAAAATAAAAATTAAACTCCATTTCCCCAAATCAGATTTTACCTTGGATATTATTGGCTCATAGTTTGAGGTTTTTAATTTGTCCAAGTCTTTTGTTAAATTGGTATTTCATTGATCTTTAGTCCCCTTTAATTTTATAGTTTTGTTTTATATGCTGGTTTGGTTCGTAATTAAAAGTGATGCCCTGAGTTTTTTTAATGTTAATTTTATACCCTGACATTTTACCAAACTCTGCAAAAGTTGCCATAAGTATAGGCAATGATGAATTCGGGTTTTCCATATAAATTAGAATATCATCCGCAAATAGTGCCATTTTCTCCTCTACACCTGCCACAACTACACCTTTGACGTTATCATATTGTTTTATCCACTGGCTTAATGGCTCCAAGAAAATTGCAAAAAGCAGTGGACTGACTGAACATCCCTGCCGACATCCCCTTTCCAAATTATTCATATTAGATAAACTTAACTTCCATTGACTTTAACTCTTGCTGTTGGATTTGTGTATAGGTTCCGAATTATTTTGATACATTTTTCATGAAAATTACATTTTCACATAACCCTAAACAAAAATTCCCACCTAACGGAGTCAAAGGCTTTTTCTGCATCCATCCCCAGAATCAATGCCTCTGTCTTTCTATTTGTAATGTGTTGCATTATATGCAAAGTCCTGCGAATATTATCATGCGTCTGCCTATGTCTTATAAAACCAGTTTGATCCAAATTTATGATATCCGGAAGAATTTTCTCTTATCAATGTAGTGTTCTGCTCCTCTGTTACTTGTGGTAAGTTAAGCTTTTCTAGTAATTTATCTATCAGAGGCTCGTTACTGTCCTTTATTTGAGCATATAACTGCTTATAGTATATTTCAAAACCTTTATGAATTTCATCTGTCCTGTAACACATTTGCTTTGTTTGTGGATCTCTGATTTTATAAACATGTCTATTTTCTTGTTGCTTTTTAAAGCTTATATGCTAGCATTTTTGAATATTTATTCCCAGCCTCATAATATCTCTGTTTTGTAAAGATTAATTTACTCTGAATTTCCTGTGATAAGAGGTCATCTATCTCTGCTCTTTTATTTTTAATATCATCACTTATTTTGCCTTCGCCTGTGTTTTTGTGTTCCTTTTCCAACTTTGCAAGTTCTGCTTGTAAGGTTTTGAATTTCGCTTGTTTCATCTTTTTTACATGTGTTGATTTGGATATTAGTTTTTCTCTTATTACAGCTTTACATGCATCCCACAATATAGATGGCGAAACCTCTCCATTGTCATTTATTCTCCATTTGTCATTTAAATCTCACTCTCAATTTCTTCTTTCATAGGGCCGTTGAGAAGATTTGAGTTAAGTCTCCACAGTGTCGTTTTTTTTTTCACTCTCAATGCAGATGTTCAAATATAGAGGACAGTGATCCGACAGATCCATTACTCCAATTTCACAGTTTTCTACCCTGTGTCTATCTCTACTGTATATAAAGAAATAGTCAATCCTCAAGTACATCATGTGGTGCAGGGAAGAATGTGTAATCTTTTTTGGAAGGGTTAAGTTCCCTCCAGATATCCAAAATTCCCAGTTCAGACATCATTTTACCAAGTTTTTTTGCTAGTGCTACTTTTTTGCTGGACCTTTCCTGAAGGGTTCAGTCTCTGATTTAAATCTCCTCCCCAAATCAATATACCTTACACTTCCAGTGCTAATATCTAAAAAATCTGTTTAAAAGAATCACAATCAGACCCTGGGGATGCATAAACATTGAACACAGAGACTAATTCTCCCTGTCACCAGAATATATCTCCCTTCTTTTGACCTCTTCAAAACATGTTTTGTTTGATATCAATATGGATGCTCCTCTTCTATGCCCTGATTTGTATGACACAGAGAATTCTTGATTATAACCATTCCTCTTCAATTTTCCGTGCGCTGTATGGGTTAAATGGGTCTCCTGTAGGAGGAGCACCCCAACCCCTTCTTTCTTCATTTTGTTTAGTATTTTACTCCTTTTGATTGGATTGAGGATCCCATTTACATTACATGAGGCTACCTTTATTCGTATGTTTTGTACAACCACACTGTACCTTGCAAAGTTCTACTCCCACCTCCCTTTTCTCCCACCCCATTTGCTAAAACATAAGAACGCAATGAACAAGAACAAAAGAAAAAACATTTTAAATATTGAATAGAATAGAATATTTGAAAAGAAAGACTTCCAACCATGAGGTCTGAAACTTGACCCTCGCTGAGTCCATCCCTACCTCCCAGGGACAGCCCCTGATCTCAGTCAGGGGGTCCTTTTGGCCTGTGTTGGCCCTTATCATTATTCACATTAGACGAAACGAAAAAAAAAAAAAACAGTCCCGACTATTAGTTCAGTAGGAAATTGTTCACTTGACCATACCTTTTTTCTGTGTGCTGGGTTATACGCAATATTATCCCGTGTTACCTCTCTCTTCAAACTTGGAGTTAGTTACACAGTATATGTCCTTCATTCCTCACTGATCCTCTTCCTGGTTTCTTCTGAAGAACTGGAGCTTCTGTTCGTATCCTAGCAAAGGTGTCTCGCTCGATTTGGTTGACCTTCCGGCTGATTTCCACATCTTTTGCTGCATCTTTTCCAATCCTCAGTTGGTTTGATGACGTTCACTTGAAGTCCTCTCGCTGCCATGTCTTTAGTCGCCTCTGCTGCTGTATTGTAGATGCACGTTTCACTCTTGTAGAAGACACGAAGCTTGGCCGGGAATGGAGTTTGAAATCTAATTTTTTTCTCGCTTAGGATCTTCTTTGCTTCATTATATTCCTTTCTCTTCTTCATGACTTCAGGTGCATAATCATGATCTACAAAGACTCTCCTCCCTTCATACAAAAATCCTTTCTTCTCCCCAGCTCTTTTGATAATTTCTTCCTTGCATCTGTAGCTGAGCAGTTTTACTACGATTGATCTCGGAGAGGAGTCATTTGGGGGCGTGTCGTCAGCGCTCTATGAGCCCTCTCAATGTTGATTGTGAACGTTGATGGCAAGTCAAGTTTTTCCCTTAGCAATGTACTCACGAAAGTAGCCACTGACTCTGCGTTGTCCTCTGCCCCTTCTTTAACACCATGAAGTCGTATATTCTCTCTTCTGGAACGCCCTTCTTGATCAATAAGCCTTTCCTCAAGTTTCTTCTGAAGCTTTATCAACTCACATGTTGTTTCCTCCATGCTTTGAACGCGCTCTTCTGTTTGCACAATGCGCCTCTCCGCTTGGTCAATTCTCTCATTTGTTTTCATGATTTCGTCTCTCAGGTCTTTAAGATTATCCGCGTTTTCCTTTCGGGACTCTCTTTTTTCCTGCAGAACGATCTCCAAATCAGTCATATTGTCCAACACTTGCAGTCCGTGTAGCTGCGCCGACGCAGCAACAGGCTTGGTTAGCTCTGATGCTAGCTTAACTTGCTCGTCACTTTCTTTTACATCTAACCCAGCTTCACAGGTCGATTTCTTTGTTTTTCCTTTTCTCATATTCAACGTCCCTTATTGTGTCCTCAATACTTTATCATCCAATACTGTCTGTTAAGCCTTTTTGGGACTTTTTTTTATTTTAAAGACTATGTTTTTATGCTGCCGCCATGTTTAGATTCCAGAACCGGAAGTCCTTTTCTTGTACTTCTGAATAGTTTTTAATGTTTACATTTTGAAAGTCTAATCTTATTTCTACACCTAGGTATTTAATACTTTTCATATTCCAGTTGAATTTAAAATTATTTTCAATACATTTAGAGAGAGTGTAGTTCAATTTTAGAATTTGAGTTTTTAAAATATTTATTTCATACCCCGATAATTTTCCAAATGTTTCTAATATTTTCATAAAATGAGGAATTGATGATTCTGGTTGTTCAAGGTAGGTTATTAAATCACCGGCAAACAGTCCTATTTTATGTTCAACACCATTCATTAAGACTCCTCTAATTTCAGGTTTTTCGCAAATTGGCTGTGCCAGAGGCTCAATAAAAAGAGCAAACAGATTAGGGGAGAGCCCACAACCCTGCCTTGTTGATCTTTCCAATTTAAATCTTTCTGTTAGGTTCCCATTTATTTTAATTCTAGCAGTTGGTTGTGAATATATTGTTTCTATTGTTTCTATTGATTTATTATTAAATCCCATTTGTTCTAAGGCTAAAAATAAAAAAATCCAATTAACAGAGTCAAAAGCTTTTTCTGCATCTATACTCAAGAGAACTGTACTTCTATGTTCTCTTTGGGCTCTTTCAGTTATGTGCAAGGTTCTCATGATTATGGCCTGCAGCAGCAGTCACTGACTGCAAGGACCATATTTATGGCCCCGCAGCAGCAGTCACTGACTGCAAGGACCATATTTATGGCCCCGCAGCAGCAGTCTATTGACTGCAAGGACCATATTGTTTTTGCTTTAACATTCTATCTTTCTGCGCCTTTGAGCCAAAATTACACCCCCGCCACATGAACGAAAAGTACCTCAAAATTTTATCACACCTAGGGAAAATTGAAAATGAATTTTTGGCATGTTGCGCGTGACCCCGCCCAAAACGATGACATTACGGCGAGCGTTTCCGTAAAAAAAATGAATGGGCCAAAAATCGTTTATGGGGCCAAAAAAAAATATTTCGAAATACGCAAACGAAAGTCCATGACACGTGTCAGGGATAAGCCCTAGAACATTTTATTATGGGATGGCCACACGACCTACGGCTTGGCAGCCATCTTGCGCCGAAATCAGAAAAATGGCGGTTTTCACGTTTTTTAACAATATGGGAAAACAAAAGTTTTGTTTGTTCGATTTTCACGAAATTCGGTAATCATGTCCGTAGCGGGAGTCTACAATGACCCTAGAAGTTTCATTGACCTTTGAAAAAAAGCACTTTTACTCAAAGCTACAAAAGGAAATACCTCCTAGGGGGTTTTATCAATTGATATGTCACATCATTGACCATAAATGGGAATGTACTGTGAGAAAAATGCTGGAATTAGAAGTTGTAGAATTTGAATGGCGTCCGCGTGGCAAGGTCGCAACCGCCACGGTTTTAGCTAGCTCGCACATATTTTGGGCGATTTGCGCAAAAAGGGTATTCGCACGTGCGGAGGCTCAAGCTGAACGAAACGACATAACTTTCGAAACCGTAATGCGTAAAATGCGGCCCTGGTACGCAAAAAACCATTGCGAAAAAAACTGCTGACTCAGCAAAATCAAAAAAAAAGTTTGCAATTCGCAAACGAAACCAACGTAGCCTTATTGGATATATCCACGGCTAAATGGCTCCACGACCTACCACTTGGCGGCCATTTTGTTTCGTAATCTGACATTTTGTGAATTTTACAAAGTTGAAACGTAGCTTTTGTTTGTCCGATTTTTACGAAATTTGAGCCACATGCCACTGGCGTTAGTCTTCAAGGACCCCTAAAGTTTCGTTGACCTTTGACCTTGTGAAGGGCCGCCATCTTGATTTGTCCAAAAAACCACTGTTAGCACTAGCTTCAAACAAATATAAATTTTAGGGATATTTATCAATCGTTTCCAAACGCTTTTGGCATCATTAGGAAGCCACTGGTATAAAATATATGGTTTTACAAGCTGTAGATTTTGAACGGCGTGCACGTGGCGAGCTCACAAAAGTGGCGTAGTCTTATTACACGCTCATATTTCAATGCATTCCTATGAGATTTTAATATGTTGATCCCAGGCTTAAGCTGGAACAGGTATAATATCATTGAATATGACCATATAAGGAATGTGGGCGGGGTTAGCAAACAACCTCCGTTGCTAAGGAAATCCAAAATGTACTTTTGCCGATTCTCATGAAACTAACGTCAATCTGTTCGGTGACCGCAGGCGAACAAAACATAAAATGGTTGCTATGGAGATAAAACCAACAGAAAAGCCGCCATTTTGAAAAAAATGCCCTTTTTAAATAATTTCTCACTTACTTCCCAAGTTAAAGCTTTAACAAGTGTTATAACTTGAAATATGATAATATAGGGAATGTGGGCGTGGTAAGCAAATAACCTCCGTTGCTAAGGAGATCCAAAAATGTACTTTGGCCGATTCTTGTGAAACTAACGTCAATCTGTTCGGTGACCTCAGGCAAACAAAACCTAAAATGGTTGCTATGGAGATAACACTAACAGAATAGCCGCCATTTTGAAAAAAGTGCCTTTTTAAGCAATTTCTCACTTACATCACAGTCCAGCTATACAGTAAGGGGAGGGGGGGTTAGTGGTGCATAGTGGCAGCTTAGCAGGTGAGTTCGGGTCAAAGGTCAACGTCAAGGGCGAAAATGGTGCGTAGGGGCAGGCAGCGAGCGCGGCGTTGGTGCGTATGAGCGGGCGGCGAGGGAGAGGGCGGCGAGGGAGAGGGCGGCGAGGGAGAGGGCGGCGAAAGAGAGGGCGGTGAGGGAGTGGGCGAAGAGGGGGGGTATCGACTGCGGGCCATTCAACGCCGCTTGCGGCTTTAATTTTTTTTGCTTTAACATTCTATCTTTCTGCGCCTTTGAGCCAAAATTTCACCTTCGCCACATGAACGAAAAGTACCTCAAAATTTTATCACACCTAGGGAAAATTAAAAATGAATTTTTGCCATGTGGCGCGTAACCCCCCACCCCCAAAACGATGACATCACGGCGAGTGTTTTCGTAAAAAAAATGAATGGGCCAAAAATCGCTTATGGGGCCAAAAAAAAAAAATATTTCGAAATAAGCAAACGAAAGCCCATGGCACGTGTCGGGGTTAAGCCCTGGAACATTTGAAATTATTATGGGATGGCCACACGACCTAAGGCTTGGCAGCCATTTGTGCTGAAACCAGAAAAATGGCAATTTTCATGTTTTTCAACAATATGGGAAAACAGCACTTTTGTTTGTCCGATTTTCACGAAACTTCAGAATTATGTCCTCAGCTCGAGTCTACAACGACCCTAGAAGTTTCATTGACCTTTGACCTTGGGAAGATGCCCGCATCTTGAAATGTTGAAAAAAAGCACTTTTACTGCAAGCTACAAAAATAAATACCTCCAAGAGGGTTTTATCAATTGATATGTCACATCACTGGCCATAAATGGGAATCTACTGTGAGAAAAATGTTGCAATTAGAAGTTGTAGAATTTGAATGGCGTACGCGTGGCAAGGTCGCAACTGTCACGGTTTTAGCTAGTTCGCACATATTTTGGGCGATTTGCGCAATAAGGGTATTTCCGTGTGTGGAGGCTCAACCTGAACGAAACGATATAACTTTCGAAACCATAATGCTTAAAATGCGGCCCTGGTACGCAAAAAACCGTTGCGAAAAAATCTGCTGACTCAGCAAAATAAAAAAAAAAGTTTGCAATTCGCGAATGAAACCAATATAGCTTTACTGGATATATCCATGGCTAGATTTTACATTATTATGGGATGGCTCCATGACCTACCACTTAGCGGCCATTTTGTTTCAAAATCTGACATTTTGTGAATTTTACAAAGTTAAAACGTACCTTTTGTTAGTCCGATTTTTACGAAATTTGACCCACATGCCACTGGCGTTAGTCTTCAACGACCCCTAAAGTTTCGTTGACCTTTGACCTCGTGAAAGGCCGCCATCTGGATTTGTCTAAAAAAAACCCACTTTTAGCACCAGCTTCAAACAAATATAACTTTTAGGGATATTCATCAATCATTCCCAAGCGCTTTTGGCATCATTGGGAAGCCATTGGCATAAAATATATGGTATTACAAGCTATAGATTTTGGACGGCGTGCGCGTGGCGAGCTCACAAAAGTGGCGTAGTGTTAATACACGCTCATATTTCAATGCATTTCTATGAGACTTTAATATGTTGATCCCAGTTTTAAGCTGTAACAGGTATAATATCATTGAATCTGACCATATAAGGAATGTGGGCGTGGTTAGCAAACAACCTCCGTTGCTAAGGAAATCCAAAATTAACTTTTACCAATTCTCATGGCACTAACATCAATCTGTTCGGTGACCTCAGGCGAACAAAACATAAAATGGTTGCTATGGAGATAAAACCAACAGAAAAGCCGGCATTTTAAAAAAAAGTGCCTTTTTAAGCAATTTTTTCACTTACATCTCACCCCAGCTGTACTGCATAACGCCGGGGTCACACCAGATGCGAGAGCGCCGCGAAGCTTCGCAGCACTCTATAGGTCACACCAGACGGTCGTCGGGCGCTTCTGCTAGAGCTATTGCTTTTTTTTTTTTTGCCATCATGGTGAATAACCAGGATCACCCCGTGTTTCTGCTATAGGGGATGGTCTCTGCCCCTGTTGACACAGACCCCGCCCCCCAACTCCACAGTCGGCCCACTTCATTGATCTGTTTGTGTGCGTGTCTGTCTGTTTTGTTGTGTGTCTGTGTGCAACGCACGCGCTCCCAGGTGTTTCCGTCGGTAAATTAATAAACTAAAAGTATTACCTGATGTTTCTTCCAAGAAAAACCGCTCCTCTGCCTCTCTCTCGTTCAAACACAGCCCCATGCCCCGCTCCAGTGTGCCCCCACTGCATTTGGGGGCCCCGTCTGCCCTGCTTTTTTTCCTCCCAGAACCCTGCAGCCCAGCACACCCGCTCCGGAGATCTGTGGTGTGCGGGGTGGGGGCTCTCGCGCACGCGTGTCTGTGTGTTTTTATTGTATGCATATTTTCATCTCTACAGTCTGTTTGTCAGAAGGTTGCCCTCTGTCTCCCCCTCTGGCTCCCTCCGCACACAGTCTCCCGAGTATTAGCAACTTCCTGTTCTCTTCTCACTGCATTTCCCATCAGCCCCTGCAGCTCCTCCCAGAAGCTCCTCAGCTGCTTCTCATCTCCAATCGACCTCAAAAGCTTAAAGCCAGAGCACCAAGCCAAACTCAGTGCGAAGTATTATACTCCCTGCTATCCTGCTATCTCTAAATCCTGCCCTTACTGTTGCCGACATATTTTGAACTCCACTCTCTCCTGTCAGCCTCCTGCCTCGACTCCTGCCTGGCCTTGACCTCCGCTTGCCTCTCCTCTGACAAAGCCAAGCCGTGCCTGACCTTCGCCTGTCTCTGACCACCGTCTGCCTCACCTATGAAATCTCCAAGCCGTGCCTGACCTCTGCCTGTCTGACCAGCTTCTGCCCCTCAACTCTTTAATAAAACGCTGCATATGGATGCAACTGCCTCTGACTCCTTGTTACACTGTTTAGACACAAAAACATGAGCCATTTTTGGCCACATGACAATTGGTGAGACATTGCAGCGTCTAACAATCTGACAAAAGCTGAATAGCCTCATAATGATCATTTGAGTTTTTATTTTGACATCCCTCAATGACACAACGAGAGGGGGTCNCGCCGTGCCTGACCTCTGCCTGTCTGACCAGCTTCTGCCCCTCAATTCTTTAATAAAACGCTGCATATGGATCCAACTGCCTCTGACTCCTTGTTACAGAGAGATCCTATCCCAGGACGACCAGACCACACCAGAACTATTAAAGAAAGATTAGCTTCTAAAACGACCTATTTAAATAGAGTTCATTCAGATAGAGCTGAGGGACGAGTGGTGATGAAGTCCACAGTCAAGACGAAGCAGCTCTTGATCTGGAAGAGCTCTTTGCTCTTGATTCACAACAATTTCAATCCTTAAATATTAAAAAACACAATTTTAATCCTCATTTTTGTCCCTATGTCCTCCATCATCAGAAAAATGCTACAAGTACATATTAAAAACAAAACACATTTCTGGGCCTTTATCTAGACAAATATAACATATTTATGAAACGTATGAACTGTTTAAATTAGCAACATTAAAAAAAACAGAATAAAAGCTCCAAAAGGATTTTTGATTTCACTTAGCTGCACTTTTTGAGTTTTTGTTTTGACCTGATCTGATGGATTTTTGTCTTCTAACATGAGGGAGTTTTTAATGAACATTTCATTGTAATAAATGTATATTTTGATACAGATACTCCAACAGTGTCAAGGATGTCCTCAGGTGCAGCAGGAGTTACTGAGTTTAGTAAACTCCAAAAGGATTGATCAATGGTATGTAGTTGGGATTGTGGATGTCCCTCCATTGAATCCAAATGTGTTGTGGGATTCTGTCTGAGGGAGCACTCCTCAACCACAGAACCACTCCAAGAGGACGAGAACATTTTAAATAAGGATTTTCTGTTGTGCGATGAAAATCTTTAAAATGTTCTTGTTAAAAGTAAAGAGTGTAGATGCAGATTTTGTAACGTTAAAAAAAACTGCGTGTTCCTCAGTATAAGTTGAAGGTACTTGACTGGAATGCAAGGCTTCTAGTAGCTGGGGAACGTTCTGCTCTCTGGTACGGACCAAACGAACAATAACAAAGAATGATTTCTGGGTCCTATTTATACCCTTCAGATCAAAGGCGATGATGTCACACAAAGATATGACATCACACAGTGTCTGGAAGCTTCTGGAAGCTTCCGGAAGCTTCTAGAAGCTTCTAGAAGCTTCTAGACACTGTGTGACGCAATATCCTTGTGTNCAGAGATGAGTTAATTATGGACAGGACGCAGGGACCAATGGACTGGAAGACATCTTTGAGCAAAGGTGTTGGTAGCAGATCGAGTGAGCAGGAAGATGACTTCATTGTGGACACTAATCTGACCAGCTCAGGGAGACAAACAGGTGAAAATGTGTCTAAAATCACAGGTCGAGGTGGACTAGGACTAAAAACAGAAGCAGCTGTGAGACACAGAGAGTTTCTCACCGACCTGACTTTTTCAATAAAAAATGATAAAAACGTTTCACAATCATCATTTGAGTGGATGGGAACAGCAGGTGGACGAGGCATGACAATATCACTAATAGTGTTGAACAGCACCTTAGGATTCCCTCTGCTTTTAGAAATGAGATTGGTGAAGTATGCAGCCCTCGCATCTCTAACAGCATTATTAAAAGAAACTAAAATATCTTTGAGATAAAGGAGATGAACATGCAGGCGAGTTTTCTTCCATAAACGTTCAACTTTCCTGCAGGACTGTTTTAGACGCCGTATACTGTCATTTATCCAGGGTGATGCTTTTGTGACAGGGGTCAGTCTAGTTTTTATGGGACAGACTACATCTAAAGTAGAACGACAATGACTGTTAAAAAGACCGAGTAAAGCATTGACATCAGTACACGGAGGAAGAACCAAATTAAAAGCATTAGAAAAGGCGTCAGCTGAGGAGGAGTTTAAGATGCGAGAGCTGATTTCTCTGCGTGTGAAACAGAAAATGACAGGTTAAAAAAAATGCAATGATGATCAGAAATAAAAATGTCCTCAGAAAAAATAGAGTCAATATTTACTCCTAGAGTAAAAACGAGACCCAGCGTGCCACCTTTAACATGTGTGGGCCCAGACACATGTTGAGTAAAATTAAAAGAGTCCATGACACTGCAGAAACCTCTGGCAAAGAGGTCAGAATCATCAGAGCTATTAAAATTATGAAAATTAAAGTCACCCAGCACAATCAACTTAGACAGCTTTATGGTGGAAGATAAAAAGTCACTAAACTCATTTAAAAATAGGCTGTTTGGTCCAGGTGGACGGTACACAACAGCACAGTAAAAGGGGTCCTTATCTCCGACCTTAATCATCTGAAGTTCGAATTATGAGAATTGACCGACGCTCACCGGGCGGCACATGAGACGACTCCGGAACACCGCGGCGACTCCCCCTCC
>NW_023417348.1:1993-3630 GCF_002922805.2 Oryzias melastigma | reverse complement strand
GCTGATATGTAATCTTTCTTTATTTGTTTCCTTTCATGAAGCATCAGGAACATCAAAACACAAAATCAAATACAGAATACAACACAGTCCTACAACTCCATGAATGAAAGGGAGCAGACGCAAGAACAGTGTTCTTATTTTGTCCCTGCCCCTGCTAACTGCTCCTCTCACATGCCCCTCTGCATTTACCCAGACTTGGGACTGGCACAAGAGGATACTGGATTGTGTCCCCTTGTGGTTGCATTACACATGCACACACCATTCACACACACACTCACACACACACTCACCCCCACACACACTTTTTTTGTAATGATTTTTTTTTTTGTAACAGCACCTGTTTTGTATTTCTAATTTATGTTTTTTAAATTTCCTCTACTCTACATTTTCACTCTGTAATCTACAATCCTCCAATGTTTCTACATCTTCCTTCAAATCTTTACCAGAATTCATTCAAGACATCCTCTAAAGTCATTTAATGTATGCGGACGATTTAGTGGTTTTTAGCCCTGAGGATTCTATTAGGAAGGCCATGGTGGTGCAGTGCCAGTGAGATGTTTGTTGGTGCTGATATTCACACTCTCCAGGCTCTTTTAAGACATTTTACTTGTGGTTTTATCCAACGTCTTAATGCCTCAGAGAATGAAATTATTTTAGCCCTCACCAATGTAAAGCAGAGCACTCTTAGATATCAGTCTTCAATCTGGAGGTTCTGGTATGGACGCATTTTTTAAGCCCTTCTATTTTTAAGTTTGTAATATGGGTTTTTACATTGATTCTTATGTCTATTAGTATTAGTACTTTCATATGAATTATGACTGTATCTTATATTTATGAAAGTTGTTTGTTTTTTATAGTCTGTGTTGTTTTGGACCTTGAGTCCGTATTAAAAATTCTTCTTCTTCTTACTTCAAAGGCACACCCGTGATTGTTTTGGGTGAGCGTGGGGGGTGGGGGGTATGTCATCAGGGTTTTTCAGGAGTTTATCCTGATGACTCTAAAAGCATCTACTTCGTCTGAATGCTGCCTCAGTGTGGTCAAAGTTCTGATTCTGCTGGGCGGCAGGATTCCTCTTCCTTCGAGCGCCTTGATGGTTTTTTGTTGCGGCTCTTTTTTGTTGGATCCTGTCTGCTTCCTTGGTGGTACCTGGGCTTTCCTCTAATTTAGTTTGATCATTTCTAATGTTGCCTCTGTGCTGATGGATCCCACCTGGTTTGTTTTCAGTCTGCTGGGACTCCTGGAGAACAGCAGCTGGTCTTTGAGGAACGTTTGTGACCTGTGTTGCTTCATGCTGCTGGTGGACCTCCACTGCTGCAGGTTTGGTGTTGTTGCTGCCAGCAGTGGGCTGCATCCTCCCCAGAGTGAAGAACGGATGTTCCAGCGCTTCACTTGGAGAGATGCGTTTGCTTGGATCCATCATCAGCATCCGCTTCAGCAGGTCCACAAACTGTTCCACTTCTTTCTTCTTTGCTGGCTCCAAATGTTCAGGGATGAGATGGTCAAAGGTCCAGAAATCAAACCTGTCTGTGACCAATCTCCGTGTTTTCTGGGATTGCTGCAGGGGTGTGTCCAGCACCCAGAGATTTTTCCCGGAATTTTCTTCCGTCTTGGTGAAGAATCTTCCGGTATGAATCCCC
>NW_023417348.1:0-1496 GCF_002922805.2 Oryzias melastigma | reverse complement strand
AATCTCCAGCTGTTCTGACTTCAGGGGAACAGAATCAGACGCAAAAAGCGCAAAAACACTTTTCTCTGCTCTCACGACTTTTTGTTCAAAAGGCTTTTTTGCTCTAATAACAGCTTTCAAAGTGTGACCAACTCAAAGATGTATTTAGGGAGTTTTTGAACTGTGTTGGACACCAAAGTAGGTCTGTTTGTTGGAGTCCATGAGAGCGAGCTTTAATCGCAATAAATGCTTTTGACATGAGAAGACATACTGAAGTAGAGAGTTTTGTTAACAAAGCTGCAACTTTGAGCGAGATGATCTTCTGCGTGCCTTTATTTTTTAATTGGAACTTTTTAATTGAGATTTAATTGAAACTCTTTATCTGTGTAGTCGGCATCTTATTTTTGGCCGCATGGACCCAGAGGAAGGATTAGGCTAACCAAACAGGGAA
Source organism: Oryzias melastigma (assembly GCF_002922805.2). Classification (NCBI taxonomy): domain Eukaryota; kingdom Metazoa; phylum Chordata; class Actinopteri; order Beloniformes; family Adrianichthyidae; genus Oryzias; species Oryzias melastigma. The sequence continues at coordinate 1,066 of NW_023417348.1, read as the reverse complement.
GTTGGAGGCTGACTCCACCCACAGTTGAAATCTGAAAATCCAGTCAGAGGGGTGGAGCTTGGGAACAGGACTGTTATTACTGGAGCTGAAGATCATGTGTGACTTAAATGGGTTGACCAATCACAAAATTCAAATGCAATACCTCGTGTAAACCTGTAGGAAGCAGCACACAAATGGTTTTTGACAGTTTAAGAGTTTATTTTAATTTGTCAAAATTTTGGCAATGACCAACAGAAAGCAATTTCAAAGCCCCATTCATACAGGCAAACAAAAAAAAAAAAAAAAAAAAAGATTTAAGCTTTTGTTACCCTAACGTGCATCTTGGCTGCACGCAACATGTGGGAATGACAGCCTTCATTTTGTCTCTCAATTGGTAACAATTTCAGTCGACTGTTCGGAGCGCAGAGTGACATTTCTGCCTTCAAACCCACCTTCAGAAGTCACTGGGAGACAGTTTTACGAGTCCGGCAGCTCGTTCGCACAAAGCAGCCAGAAGACCACACCATAGCAAAACACTGTTCCCTGCCTGCAATGAGTACGATTGCTCCGTTCAGAATGTAGTTCGCCTGTATTGCAGCCAATCGGTTCAGTTTTGTGCTCCAGATCCTCCGGTGCAAGCTTGCTCCACAATGTCCAGAGACTAATGACTTGATGAAGTGCGCCCAGATGAGTTTTTTCTTTTGGGGGGGGGGGGGGAGTTGCCATTGCATTTAGCCCAAATTTAAACTCAGTTCATGAAATCCTTTGATGCAATGAAGCAGGGACATTGGAATCTGTTGAGACAAGCCTCAATACACCAAGATTATCAGCACAAGACTCAACAGCATTTACCCACAAGTTGTATAGATAAGCATCACTGATGTGGTTTGTAGGAATTGAGCAGATTCAGATTTTAACCTTTTTAGCATCTTTATTTGCAAGGTACATCATCCTGAAAAGGTGAAAGCCACATTAGAAACAAGTTCTAAATATTTTAACTCTAGCAGATACTTAAACATACCCAATATCAGACATTTGATCTTTAGGATCTCTGTTGACCATGGAAGACCTTCTGCTGAAGCTGCTG